>NC_056733.1:1925543003-1925565503 GCF_019279795.1 Protopterus annectens | reverse complement strand
TTCACTATTAGACAATTTTAACATTATAGCAAAATGGTCAGAAAACATAACTTCACAAGATTTTAATTTAATACCTGTACCCCTCTGGAAAGGTACACAATGAGATTCAGTCCCAATTGTACTTGCCCTATATATAGAATTCATCTTCCTCATGCTAACATCCCAACCCTTATCATTCATGTAGTACATAAAAATCCCTTATTTATTTTCCTGTTGCTTTTCATAAATTACAATTATAATCGCCAGTCACCGCTATATCTGTGATAATCATTATAAATTCACTAATCTTTTCAAATAATACTGCTCTGATTTTCATCTGTGTAGACGCATATAACGAAATCACTCTCCGTATATTATTACTGTGCTTAATATCACATATTACAAACCTACCTGGTTTAATGAGAAAATATCTTGCAACCTATTGTCAGACATTTTTATCATCACAACAATGTCTGAACACACATTTTCTCCAAAACTCCAAAAATCTTCTCTCCCCACATAGCCTTTACCTGATCTTTCTGTTTCTTATTTAATAATCTAATATCTACAAACATATAACATGATAAAATTGCTTCTACGTGATAACATTTTATCTAATCTGTGACTCTCATTAATGATTCTAACATTTAATGATACAGTTCTTAAATCAACACCTTTTTCTTTACAGTTTTTTCTGTAATAATTTTATTGTACTTTTTAATCCATTTTCTTATAATGATGATTTCTATGTCATCACGCTGTTCCTCTTTCTCCTCTTCTCAAATGACTCAGGTTTTCAAACTGACATGCCACCTCAGAATTAATAATATTATCCTCACTATCTATTTTATCCATGCTTCCAGTTCATCATTAGTCGTTAACTTCCTTCCTTCCTTTCTTCTCACTTAGTGAGAGAACACCATCTCTTTCACGAAATGTTTTCTTTCTTACACTTTACTACAGTCGGTCCAAAAATGGCCTCCCCTGCCGCGTCTCCTCCATTTCAGTATGCCACATTCATAATACTACATATAGAATACTTTACTATTTCATGACTGTATATATTGTGCCACTACTTTTTTCCCATTGTGTATGTTGGGTTTTCTAATCAACCTGTTTTTCTGCTCTAAAAATCCTGATTACCTTTTGTATACTTAACTAATCTAAGTGGCAAACTATGTTTGTACATTATTTTTTCCTGGAGTTTCCCCAGAACTGCATTTAAAAGGAGCATTTCCTTGCCCAATCAGACTTTCCTGGTAAAAAAAAAGAAATGCAATAAATAAATAAATTATACATTCCCTTATCCCATGCCCCAGCTCCAAACACTGATAGCATTTACTTTTCGGACATTCATTAATTAAATGATCCCCCAAGCCACACTGAAAATGTGTCTTGGGATATCCCCAATATCTTAGCATTCCCTTCTTTCCATTAATGATAACAAAATTTGGTAACTGCATCACATTTCCTTCCTTAAAGAGAGAGTGTCAAAATTCTCTGATTGTCTGATTGTTTTGATTAGGATGGTAGGTCATGTGATATTTTTGTTAATTTTTTTGTTATACATTCAGACAGCTTTTACTCCATGAGCTCAGGTTTCAGTATTTGGAGGGAGGGTAACCAATACTTCAGGAAATGCTAACAGTTTCCTCTGTGTGTTCCTTTCATTTGTAACCCCATCTGACAGGAAAGCTTTAGTACTTCAGTTTAAAATGTAGTAAAGTCATTCTTATATGAACTACTTTTTTAAATCTAAGTGGTTCAGTCTTACACTCTGCAGGCAGACACAGTGGTCTTTTTTAAATATTTTCTGCAACATAGTTTATTGGTTGTTTGGATTTAGTAATAATGGAAACAGATGCAGTGGATTTGTTTTATTGTATTGTCTGGAACAGTGCTGTTCATTTGCTAATGTAACTGCTTTTTGAGGTGTTTTTTACATATATGTCTCTTTCAATTTGTTTCAGTGATGCATCCTACTGTTGTATGGGAAAAGGGAACAACAATTATGGGAGATGTCCAAAGGTGAATAATACAGGAAGGATTATGGCTGATGGAGGGGGAATAATAAGAATGTGTCAGGAAAAAGTACAAGGAAGTACAGTGCTTTCAACTGGGATACTCTGTTGTAGATGTCATGGCAATGAGCTATACAATCTAAAACTAATGAATCAAAAACAGCAAGAAGAGCTGGTTCAAATGTAGCAGAACTAACTTTTCCAGTACAAAGTAAAGATCCCAAAAAAGTGTCCCCTGTTTACTCTTCAGTCTTATATGCAAATTACCTCTTTGTAGAGCAGCTTGAGTAAGGTATGTAGTAAAACTTAGGAAACAATCTCCTCAGAACCAGTCATGTGCTTGTGTGGAAAACATGGGAGAAGCCCTGTCCTTGTCATTATCAGAATCCTCTGATAAAACATCCTCATGATTTCCAAGGCTGCAAGCTAAGTAATTCATTTTTATTTATATACCCACTGTCTTTAGATGAAATACCTTTTGTTCCTTTTTCCTAGGGACAACCCCAGGAGGAGGCCAACTGAATGGATGACACTTCAAACCAGACAACAGATCTCTTACCCTGACCACCCTGAGAAAAACTTCCATGAGAAATTTCCATGCCCAAAGTTGATGGTTCTCCCATGCACAGTATGGACACTGGAACAGCCACAGAAGGTATGGCTTACCCCTGGTCCATGGTGGCAGAAAGAACTATATCAAAAAGTCCTGGTGAAACCAGTCAGTGGTCTGAGTAATACGCTATGGCCACTGCAGAGTCACCCACCAATGGCTGAGGACCAGACTGAGTCCACAGTACAGACAAGGTTTCTTCACTTATTTATTTATTTTCTTTTTGAGTACGAGCTTGTTGAACAGACATGAATTTGTATACAGGGGTACAGACATGGTTTTGGGAATTTTATACCAGTTTCCAGAAGATTTCCTCCCCTCATCATGGAAAGTGTGAACTCAACAAAAAATAATTAAGTAGATAAGTAAGTAGATGAATAAGTAAATAAAAATATTTACACACCCAAGCATTTTCAAAGGAAAAAAAATAATAATAAAACTGCAGGTCAGATTTCAAAACAGTTGCTTTCAATCTAACTATCTAACTCTTCATTGATGCTGTAAGGCTTTTTCTAATTGTAAGTGACTTATTTTGGTCTAAGGTCTATCTATAAGCAAGCTTACAACTGGGGCCAGATTCTAAAAGTGGTCACTTACATCGAGAGCAAATATCTTGGAATCCAGCCCTATATGTGTCTGTGTGTGTATATTACATACATACATTTTAGATATATATATATATATATATATATATATATATATATATATATATATATATATATATAAGGTTCCCCTTCAAACCATCCAACATTTAAAACATCGAAGTTCAGATCATCGAGACCAGAACATCGAGTTTTAAAACATCGAAGGTTTGAAGGGGAAGAAAAACGTAAGTTTAGGTTAGAGAATGTTTGTGTTTTTGCAGGGCACCAAGGTGCCCTACATACTGTGTGTGCCTATGTGCCATCTGTGTGATGGCACTACAGATAGGGTACGGAAAATCTCCCGTTTAGCGCTTCTGCATATAGCGCTAAATGGGAGATTTCCCTTTACTCCACTGTAGTGCAGTCTTGGAGTTGGAATATTGAAGTAGGGGGGGTGTGGGGGATCAGCAATTGTTAAAATTTCTTTTTCTTTTTTTTTTGTTGGTTACACTTGTAACCTTCGGTGTTTCAAAATTCGATGTTCTGGTCTCGATGATCAGAACTTCGATGTTTTGAAATTTCGATGGTTATAAGTGGAACCATATATATATATATATATATATATATATATATATATATATATATATATATATATATATATATATATATGTACACACACGCGTATATATCTGTTTGTAGCTATAAACCATTATAAATTTACTTATTTTAAAAAAGTCAAATTCCACCACTTGCACAGTTTAATTGTAAAAAATTGTATGCAGTGGCATGCATGCCATATATCTGGATGTACCCACATTCAAGTGTGAGTGTGTGTGTGTGTGTGTGTGTGTGTGTGTGTGTGTGTGTGTGTGTGTGTGTGTGTGTGTGTGTCTATGCGCACAGGTGTGTTTAGGTATGTAGGTTCATGGGTGATTACTAGGTTAATTGCACAACAGTTTTTACAAGTCGAGCAAATAATACCCAGAATGTGACGATCATTTCTTCCCAGGCCTCCGTTGAAAATTGGCTCATTCCAAGTTGGACTTTCCCAGTAAACAAATGTTAAAAAAAATGTGACAGTATTATATCTTAATTCAACAGATATGGGATGGGGGTAGTATCAGGGTGGTGGGTCTTTAGGTTTTGTAGTGCTGAGTCCTTTTAGACACACTGCCTATGTCCATAAGGGACAAGGGTAGTACCCCAGGAGTGAATTTACAGTTCCCCATCCATTTATCCAAATTCCTTTTCAAGAGAATGAAGGATGGTCTTAGTTTTACTAAGATGAGAAGTCTATTCCATAGATGCGATAGCCTTTGGGATATGAATCTGTCTCTCCAGCAAGTTCTGTTAGAGTCACAAATAAGCTTCAGGTCCATGGAACATACAACCCTTGTATAATTTTTCTTGTAAATATGTAACATTTTCATAAGGGCTGCATCAGAGAATGCCTTGTATGTCAGGCATAAGTCACCTCTCAATAAACGATATGAGATGACGTAAAGGGATAGGGCCTTTAGTCAGTCAGCAAAAGACACGTGTTTTATGCTTTGTATTTTTTAAGTTAAGAAACCTCTGGAGCTGCTTCAGTTTGTGTCAGTGCCTGGTTAGGTGTATGCAGAAGGGAGCAATGTACTTGATTATGAGCCTGATGAGGGCCGAGTACAATGGCACTATGACTTACTTTAATCTTGATGCTGACTTACTTTAATCTTGATGCCATGCCTTTACTTATAATTTGAACCACAGAGAAGGAATTCCTCATTACTGTAGCTATCTGGTGGTTAAAGTTTGGGTTCCTATCTGGGATCCTAGGTACCTCACCACTGGGTCTACATTTAGGGGTGTGCTGTCAGTGTTATAAGTTGCAGGGATATCTGATCTGATTTACCAAAGGGTATGATTATGCATTTTTTTTAGCATTTAATCAAAGACCATGGTCTTAGCACCAGTCCTTTGTCATTTTTAGACCTGTTTGTAGGATGTCAACATCGTTTGGGGATTCAGTGATTACTCCTGGCTTAAAGTTGTCTTTGAAATTGGTGAGCCAGAGGCCCCCAACATTGGCTTTCATTTTGGAAAAATATATCCAAAACAGTAAGCATTTCAACACTGACTCCTGTGGAACACCACTAGTAACAGGTTCCTTATCAGAGGTGGATTCAGCTATCCGCACAACATGTGTCCTGTCAGTGAGCCAGCTTGCCATCCATCTGATGATGTAGGGGTTTATGCCTACCTCAGTAAGTTTCTGTATAATGTCCAAGTGGGGATTGTGTTAAAAGCTTTGGCCAGCTCTAGATAAGTGGTGTGTACTGTTTTACCCTCATCCATGTCCCTGGTGACTTTCCCAAAGACGTCCACCAGATTCAGCAGGCAAGACCTCCCTTTAACAAAGCCAAACTGGGTTTGGTCTGGTGTTTGGAGACTTCCTATGACATTATTGATTAGGTCCATGATAATTCTCTTCATCACCTTGCAGGTAAGACTGGTCAAGCTTATGGATCTGTAGTTGCCTAGGTCAGTTGATGGGCCCACTTGTGCAGAGGGATGACTGTCACAGTCCTCCATTCCTCTGGGACAAAGCCCATCCTGAAGCTGTGGTTAAAGAGGGTTTCAAGTGGCCCTGACAGATTCTGTTTTAAGCTAGGTAAGAAGCATCCTATAATTTTGTTAGGACACATGGAGTCTGTTTTTGGCTTTAGCAAGTACAGTAATGACTTGTTCCCCTCATAATGACTGGTAGGGGGATGTCTGTTGGTATTTCTTTGGGTATGGAAGGGGGTGAGAACTTTGAAGTTAACTTGTTGGCCAGCAGGTTTGTTATAGTTTCAGGCTGGGTGTAAGAGTTGCCATTCATGATTAACTTGGCATATTGCTGAGCATTTCCCCTGAGGTTACAGACATAATTAAAAAAAGCCTTATGGTTATTTTTCACCTGGGAGGCTATCTATGCCTCATAGTTTGCTTTGACAGATTTGAACAGCTCTCCAATTTGTTTGTTTAGACAGAAGAGTGTCTTTTTGCACTGTTTTGTGTGTTCTTTCTTCCTGTTTATGCTAGATGTCCACAAGGGTGGTTTATTTTTGTCAATAATCATAGGTTTTACTCAGACAAGTACTGCCTTCTTTATGCAGTTATGAATGTAGTTGTATAGTGCTTTTGTGTACAGCTTTGAGCAGGCATCAATGGCATTAGGATTCAGAATGGCTTGGCAAAGTTCTTAACAGGTTTGTAGTTTGATGGGGGTTCTAAGTTATTTTAATAATACAGACGATCATTTTGTGGTCGGATCTTACCAGGGAGGAGTTACTGTATAGGGGGAGCTGCATCCCCCCATGTTCATGAGTACTAGGTGTGGGATATTTGCACATCTGCTTGGGGAGCTAACTAGTTGCTCCAGGGTGTTTGCATTGCTGAAGTCAAAAAACCTCTGAGTAAGTAAATTATGTGTCATACATGTCTCCCAATTTTCAGAGGGGTAGTTGAAGTCACCCATAAATATAGTGTTAGGCTGAATGTTAAGAGATTCCAGTAGATTTAGGGAGGTGTTTTTCCAGACTCATAGGTTCATAGGTTCATAAGTGTGTACTAGGCTAATGCCCTGGGGCCTTTACAAGTCTAGCCATAGGATTACCCTGGGATCATAACACCTGACCTTAGTTCCCAGTGCCTCTGTCGAGTAGAGCCACTGGAGTTATCCCTGGGGTGAATTTTCTATTTCCCAGCCACTCATCGAGATTTCTCTTGAAGAGGGTCTGTGAGGTGTTCTGCTTGACATGTATGGGAAATCTGTTCCATAGCATGAGCAGTCTCTGGGTTATGAACCTGTCTCTCCAATACGTTCTGTTGATTGTGGTAATGAGGTTGAGGTCTCTGGAGCATGTGGTGTGGAGAGACTGGGATTTCTTTAGATGTAGCATTAATAACAGAGCTGGGTCAGCTGTAGCTTTGTAAGTCAATCAGAGATTGCCTGTAAGTAGGTGATATGAGACAGAGAATAGTTGTAGTTTTTTGAGTCTGTCCATATAGGACAAGTGTTCAAGGCCTAGGATCCTCTTTGTGAGGTACATTTGCGGCCTCTCCAGTTGTTGCAGGTGTCTAGTGGGGTACATGCCAAATGAGTCATTGTACTCAATGATTGGCCTAATGAAGGAAGAGAAGAGGGAGACAATGACCTCTTTCTTCCTGGATGCAAAACCCTAAGTAATGTGATGTGCCGCATAGACGGACTTTCTGACCACAGTGGCAATGTGGTGATCAAAAGAGAGGTTGCTGTCAACCTGTGTTCCCAGATCTCTTATAACGCCTTTTGTGGTCAGTGGACTATCATTGATGTGGTAATTCATGGGAACCGAATTTTTCCCAAAGGGGATGATGACACATTTTTTGGCATTGAGCTTAAGACCATGGTTCTGACACCAGTCTTTGGTCTCAGTGAGGCCATTCTGTAGGATGTCAACATCACTTAGGGAGTTAATAATAGCTCCCAACTTGCAATTGTCTGCAAACTTTGTCAGCCAGAGTCCCTTCGTTTTGGCTTGCACTTCAGAGAAGTAGATACCGAACAGGAGAGGACCCAGGACTGAACCCTGTGGGATGCCATTCATGAGTAGTCGGCAGTCTGACTTGGAGTCAGCTACTTTCACACTATGAGTTCTATCTGTGAGCCAGTTTCCAACCCACCTAGTGATATAGGGGTTGATGTCTAGCTTGGTAAGTTTTTCTATGATTCCTGAGTGGGGAACGGTATCAAAGGCCTTGGCCAGATCAAGGTAGGCTGTATGAACCACATCGCCTTCATCCACAGCTCTGGTGGCTGACTCAAAGAAGTCGACCAAGTTGAGCAGGCATGAACTACCTTTCACAAAACCAAACTGTGTGGGATCCAGAGTGTGGAGATTCCCCATATTCTTGTTTATTAGGTGCATGATTATGCTTTCCATAGCTTTGCATATCAGACTTGTCAGGCTAATGGGGCGACAGTTCCCAGGGTCTCTAGTTGCTCCTCCTTTGTGGAGAGGGATGACTGTAGCAGTGCACCATTTGGTATGGACAAAGCCTGGCTGTGATTGAACAGGGCACACAGGGTATCTGTAGCTAGCAATGATATGATAGGGGGTCACACCTACGGTTAGTTGGGCATGGAGCAGCTCAAGTGAGTAATTTTGTTGGACCAGTCTAGCAGTGTACTTCTCCTTTATGAACACTGAGGCTCCTTCTCCATTTGTTTTATCCTCAGCTCAGGGGGATCAAAACGTATAAAAAACATTGTAGCCTTTGTTAGCTGGAGTGCTTGCTATGATTCTAAACCATGTTTCTCTGACTGCACATGTCTGCTTTCTCTAGGGTGAGGACTCCCTCCAGGGAGTGCAGTTCTTTATTTAAATTCTACCATTGAGCAGCAGTACCTTTAGGTAGTTGTGAGTGAGTTTTGTTATGTTGGAAGGCTTAACAACTTGGCACAGCCTAAAAAAAGGCGCTGTGTGGGTAATGTTTTTGACAGTATCTGGAAGCCACATGTTGCCAAGTGCAAACCATCTTTGGCAAAACATTGTGGTTTTTCATTCATGTCTCCGCAAGCTGACAGACATTGGAACCCCTTGTTGTGACACCAGAAACTTAGCCAATTGTTGAATTCAGTCATTTTTTGCTGGTACCATGACATCATCATCGGTGAAAGTAGAATGCTACTCAAGGATAGATTCATACTCACCTAGGACACATATTCAGAGAGATCCATCATGTCTCTCTTCATGTAGTCCAGTGAGGTACGTCTTAGGTCATTTGCATCCACATGGACTATGACCATGTCATACGGTACTTGTGGTTTAAAGACTAAGTGCATGAGTGATCTGGTGGATCCTGGCTCCGGGCAGACAGCTCATTGTGATCTTCTCCTTGTTTAGTCTGGTAAGGGGAACATCAGTTTGTCTTACAATAGAATCCCCAATAACTAGAATGTTTGGCTGTGTGGTGTGTTGCCTTATGGGCTCGGAAGCAGGACTACTTTGATTTTCAGAATTATGTGTTGTGTGAGGTACTGTCATTTTTGACTGTGCATGGGAGCAATGAGAGATTCTTTTAGGAGATCTTGGAGGTTTGGGGTGATTACAGTGAGTGCCTATGCATATGTGGGTCTGTATGTTTGTTCCTTACTGTTGGTAGTGAATGCTTTGGGTGTAGTGCTGACAACCTGGTTTGCATTTTTTATGTGTCTATGTGAGAGCTTTGCTCCAATGACATTGTGCAGCTACATCTCTCGCATATGGTGTTTGCCTGTTCTAAAATTAAATATGAAGCAGTTACTACACCACCACCAGATTCATAAATTGGTTACATTCCTTTGATCTAAAGTCAGAATATCTAAAAGCCAAATTATCTAAAAGTCAGAATATCAAACATTTGGAATTTGCCCTTAGTTTTCTGCTTTGCAGTCCCAGACTTTGTATGTATAGTTTCCTCAGGGTGTGGTGGTGTGGGGGTATTCCCCCTCCACAAATAAGTTTTATTCATTGATATTATGAGTTCCAATATAATGAGTCAAAGATTTTATATATAAATGTTTAAACTAGATACATATATCCACACACATGAACGCGCACACCTACACAATGTAATCTGATAAATGGGTGATTAAAATATTAGTCTGAGCAAGAGTTCATAGGATCATAGGTAGTTACTAGGCTATTGGCCATGAGGCACTTATAAGCCTAGCCAAGAGTATAGCCCATGTTTGCCCAAGGAAGCACCAGTTCAGCAGGGACACAGATGGAATCCCAGGGGTTTATTTTCTCTTTCCTATACAGTTAGCCAGGTTGTGCTTAAAAAGGGATAAAGAGGTACTCTGCTTGCTGTGGAGAGGGAGTCTTTTCCACAGATGGGGGAGTTTCTGGGACCCAAATTTGTCCAGCCAACAAGTCCTATTGATGTCACAAACCAGGTTGAGGTCACACATGCAGATTACTCAAGTGGAGCCTAACTTGTGGATATGCAGCAGTCCCATCATGGCAGGGTCTGAGATTGCTTGGTATGCCACACAGAGGTCACCTCAGAGGAGTCTGTATGAAACTGAGTAGAGGGACAGGGCATTTAGCCTAACATGTCAATGTAGGATAGATGATTGAGGCCCTGGATTCTCCTGGTGAGGAACCTCTGTGGTCTCCCCAGCTGCTGCATGTGCTTTGCGAGGTACATGCCAAAAAGGGCATTGTATTCAATAATGGGCCTTATAAAGAAAGAATACAATGATATTATGACCTCCTTGTCCCTGGATGAGATCCCCTCGCCTATAACATTTAGAAAGCTTTCCGTACAACAGAAGCAACATGGTGGTCAAAAGTCAGGTTGCTATCAACCTGGATGCCCAAATCCCTCACAACTGATTGCATGCTTAGGATGTCATTAATGTGATCATTTGTCAGGACATCACTCTCCCAAAAGGGGATGATGATGCAGTTCAGATATTTAATTGTCAATGTGCCCTTATAGTTACATTCTCCCTGCATCTTTAGCCAGTTTTTGCCATCTTCAACACATTGCCTGTTTCATCAGTCATAATCTCTACAACTAATGAATTGAATGCGAGCCAAGAGAAAAAAGGTAAGCGAGCATTGACTCAACAGCACATGATGTAAAAAAAACACACGTAATACAAAAAAATACAAATGCATACAAAGGCATATACTTAGCACCCAGACACATAAATTACACAATTGCATATATTTCTATACATATTTGTATGCATATATTTATAGACATAAACAAATGCTCAACTTCCCTAATCTGTATAAAGGATCACACACAAAGACCGGTTGCCAAATTACCATAAAGCCTAAATCAAAACACCCCATGTAAGAAAGAATTAACCCACATTAGCATAGTGAACAAATAGAACTAAAGAAAAAATGGTTTCATGTGTGATTAAAAATGACTGCTCACACAAAGTGCAGTAAAACTGGTAACTGGTAAAATATGAAATGTGAACTATAGTAATTTAAAGCGTACAGTGTTGAAACAAAAAGTGCATTAAATACATAATTCCAGCTTATTTACTCCTCCAGCAGTTACACATTGTACAAGAGACAACAAAAGTGATACATCACAAGTTAAAGAAGTATCTCCCAATAATAAAAAACGTTTCCCTGTCTTTAAAGTTGTCTCATGAAGACCATTTTCTTTCATAAATATGATCACTTCTATCAATGACCTCCACAAAACAATCATTTTCTATAACACCTGCCGCAACAGCACCCAAATTCAGAAGTCTCCTTTTACAAAGTCCAGAGTCTAATTTATAAGCCCACTGTCACTGGTAAAAAAATAAAATTCCCATATAATACCAATTATTATTATTATTATTATAAAAATACTGTACTAACCTCTCTTTCAAGTGTGCTATTACATTCTCAACTGAGTATGGAAAGTGACAAACATATATCATCACCTAAAAAGCATATATAACCACCCCAATCCTTAAAAAAAGAAAGAAAAAGAAAAGAAAAACACAAAAAAGAAAACCTACACTATTTTTTTGAGTGCATTATCAAGTTAAGGTCAAATGAATAGATGTATTGAATGAATTGATATATTTTAAATAACCCAACATTTAAGCTTTTCATTCAATGAAATGAAATTTAAGATCAAAATAGATTACAGTGTAATCAATGCCTCATCAAGCTGAATGTGGTCATTTTCACCTCTGCTGACACCTGTTGTTTAATCCACTCTGTCCAGTATCAAAAATGCTTAACACATTAACAAGGATGATGGATAGAAGCTTAGCAGAATGTATACGTAAGTTGATTAAGTCAATCTCCTTTTGCCACTTGCTCAAAACTCATAGCAAGCACTTATAAACCCTAGCACTAGACCCCCCCTATACTGTACAGAAGGACAATGCTCTCTATTCGACCTTACCAGCCATTCAGCAAAACAGTTCACTGTACCTATCCAGGCATGTCCAAAGGGCAGTTTCAGGTGTACTCTCCAGTCCAACTGGTGAATCTGGGCATTTTGACGCAATGTTACAACTGCCTCATGTACACAGACAACTCCCTCCTCCTACCACCAAACACAAATACATGCGAGAGATGCAATTATACAGCCAAACTAGAGGCTAAGCTCTCTCAACCCAAGACTGGATCAGACAGTCAAGAGGAGAAAGGAAATACTGGCATCACACCACCAGTCTCACATAGACCCATTAAACCAGCACTGGCAAAAAAACACACATAAATACACAAAAACATACTCAGAGGCTTTAAATAAAAATCTGCAAAAGCAACAGAGACCTCCAAAGCAGACATCCAAACAACCTCTACCCCCCAACACAAACCATGAAACACATACTTCACAAACCCTGTGTGCCATGCAATCACAGCCCTTAAGGCAAAATAACATACCCAACATACTAGTAGTAGGTGACTCTATAGTCACGCACACTAGGGTGAATAAGGAGAAGGTTACTGTAAGCTGCCTGTCAGGTGCCAGGATCTGCCACATAACAGAAGCACTCAGGTCACTCCAGAACAAGTACAAATACGACTCTGTCATTGTCCATGTTGTTGTGAATGACCTGAGCCGTACCTCCCTGGACTACATGAAAAGAGACATGGAAGAGCTCTCTGATCACATAGCCCAGGCTTGTATGACCCTGACCCTGAGTGGCATCCTGCCCTCACCAAGAATGATACTACGGTATAAAGAAAGAATTATCAGTTTCAACAACTGGTTAAGTTTCTGGTGTCATTCAAAGGGGATCCAGTGTCTGTCCGCCTGGGATGACATGCTTGACAAGCCACGCTGCTTTGCTAGAGACGGCTTGCACCTGTCACCCTTAGGCTTTCGAATACTGGCCAAGGCTCTTGCCACCCCCATAGTGCCTTTTTTAGGCAAGGCTCAAAAGACAAACCTACCGCTATAAATAGCACAAGTAACACAAATCTGAGGGTAATGCTACTCAATGCCAGAAGTCTAAACCTCAAAATGCACGCACTCGAGGCACTCCTCAGTATGGAGAAAATCGATATATGTGCAGTAACAGAAACCTGGTTTAAGGCTCCAGAGAGCACTCCAGCACTAGCAGGCTACAACTCATACCATACATTTTGGCCACAGAACCCGGACCAAAATACAAAAGGCGGGGGAGTGTCCATATTCTCAAGGATACCCACACCTCCAGGATAGTGGCACAGCACAATGCTTCAGTGATCATCCACATGCAACTAACAACGGGCAAAACTGCAAGTCAAATTGTAGCTTGCTACAGATCACCTACCATGTCCCAGGACCCCCATTCTGTGTTTCTGGAAACACTGGGAAACATAAAGGTCCTACCAAACACTCTAATATTGGGTAATTCCAACTACCCAAACATTAACTCAGAGAACTAATCAAGTACTAACTCCCTTGCCCAACATTTCCTAGACTTTATAAACTCAAACACCCTGGATAAACTGGTCAACACTCCCACCAGAGGTGACAACATACTTGACCTGGTCATCACCAACATGAGCGACCGGTGTTCCACGCTGGAGGTCAACCCCTTGCTGGTTAGATCTGACCATAAACAAATCACTTTGGATCTCCACATTCTGCCCCCACCCCTGGAAAAGGAATCCACCATGAAAAACTTTTCAAAAGCAAACTTCATGTTACTTAAGACCGAGGGGGAAAGTTTCAAAGCCCCCATGCTAAAAGATAACACTTTCCAAGCTGCAAAATCCTTTACTAATGCATTCTACAGGCACCTACAAGAATGCATGGATCATGCTATCCCAAGCAAAACCAACACTCACACCTCCAAGAAAAAAAAACAGTCTGGTGGACCCCTGCCATAAACAAGCTATACAACAGAAGGAGGAAACTAGTACAGAAAAGAGTAAAATCGCAAGAAGGGAAGACATCCCTGATCAGTATCAGCAAGAAACTACGATCTCTCATAAAATCGTCCAAGGCGAGCTTCGAAAGAAAAATTGCCAAGGACTCCAAAGATAACTACAAGGCATTCTTTAGCTATGTCAAGAATCTAAATGGCAATGCTCAGATCTGCTCGGAGTTAGTGCAGAATGGCACAAAATACACTGAACCAACCAATATTGCCAACATCTTGGCAGACAGGTTCAGTGCAAACGCCACCCCCTCTAACCCCCAAAAGGGCCCATAACCATACCAGAAGAATGTAGAGCCCCTAAAATCACAGACACTCAGGTTAAAACGGCCCTCTCCAAAGTGAGAAACACAGCATCAATGGGACTGGATGGTGTCCCAGGCTGCGTCCTACATGAGCTCAAAAATGAACTAACCCCTCACCTAAACACACTGTTCAAACTCAACCTCTCCACAGGCTATGTATCCATAGAGTGGCACACAGCAATAGTTATTCTGCTCCACAAAGATGGAGCCACAACAGACCCCAGGAACTATCACCCTATAAGCCTGACTAGCTTGTTCTGCAAGGCTAATGAGTGCATCATCATGGAACTCATTAACAGAGACATTGGGAACATCCAAACACTGGACCCTACCCAGTTCAGTTTCTTAAGGGCAGATCATGCCTTCTAAACCTGGTGGACTTCTACAGTTACCAAGGCTATAGACAAGGAAAAGGTGGTACACACAGTCTACCTAGACCTCGCAAAGGCCTTCGACACCATTCCCCATTCTGGTGTTATAGACAAGCTCACCAGCCTGAACATAAACCCCTATGTCACAAGATGGGTTGTCAATTGGCTCATGGACAGATCCCACATGGTGAGAGTTGAGGGAGCTAAATCTGACTCTAAACCGGTTAGAAGTGGCATTCCCCAGGACTCAGTCCTGGGACCCCTCCTGTTTGGCATATACTTCTCAGAGGTAAAGGCAAGCATAGGAGGACTATGGCTGACCAAGTTTACATATGATTGCAAACTAGGGGCTCTAACTGACTCTCTGGCTGACACAGACATCCACCAAAAGGGTCTCACTGAGATGTATACTTGGTGTCAAAATTATGGCCTCAAGCTAAATGCCAAAAAGTGCATAGTCATCCCCTTTGGAAAAAACAAAGTACCCACAAACTACCACATAGGTGGTAGCCCCCTAAATACGGAAAACATAATAAGGGATCTGGGGACCCAAGTAGATAGTAATCTCTCCTTTGATAATCACATTGCCAAAGTGGTTAGAAAATCCTTCTATGTGTCCCACCTAATCACAAAACAGTTTGCATCCAGATCAAAAGAGGTCATTGTGCCCCTCTACTCATCACTTATCAGACCCATCATAGAGTACAACGCCCTATTTGGAATGTACCTTACAAGACACCTGCAACAGCTGGAAAGACCACAGAAGTACCTCACCAAGAGGATCACTGGCCTCAAACAGATGCCCTATGTAGCTTGACTGAAGAAACTCCAGCTTCACTCGGTTGCATACCGTCTACTCAGAGGTGATCTCTGCCTGACATACAAGGTCATGTCCAAACCAGAATTGATGGACATGCTCCACCTAAAGGAAACCTTATCTCCTCAAGTCACATGCTCTAGAGATCTAAACCTCACTACAATAATAAAAGGTATGTGCTGGAGGGATAGATTCCTGTCCCAGAGACTTCCCATGCTTTGAAACAAGATTCCAATCTACGTTAGGCAGAGCTCCTTGCTAACACTCTTCAAGAGAAACCTTGACGAGTGGATGGGAAACAGAAAGTTTACCCCGGGGATCACTTCAGTGGCTCTGCTACACAGAAGCACAGGGACCTAATCTAAGGGGGCGGAAAAACTAACACATTTTGGTTAGGCTTATAAATGTCTTCGGGCAGATAGCCTGGTACAAACCTATGAACCTATGAACCACATACTGTGTCAGGGGACTGACTAGAATATGTAACTATTTTATAAAGTTTTAGTCAACCTTTTACTTCATGTGATAAAGCTTAAGAAACTGAATTTTGAGTGGAGACTGAAATCTGGGGCATATATATAATTTAAGTGCCCAGTTTATGGGCTTGAAACAGACTTGGACAAGTATGAAAAATAATTACAGTGAAATCTGAGGAATCACGAATATCCACTGGCCAGTTGGCAAGTTGTATAAAGAATCTGATATAAGGAAACACATTTGTTGGAATGACCATCTAATCCAACTGAAAGGAGGTAAAGCCTGGTATATATAGGTTAGGTTATGCTTATAAAAACTTGAATAACAAGATTGTATGAAGCACAGATGCACAGCCCCTAGTTTATAGATGCAATCAGTGCTATGCACAACCTCAGTTCTGTTTAGTATGGACCTGGAACCCCACACACATTGTGATATGTGATCCCCATACTTTCCTATGTTTAAAGGTGGAACATCTCAAAAGTGGATATTGCTGTGCCTAAGAAGTGTCAAAAGTTGTCACACCTATCTAACTTTTCCTGTAATCCACCATGAGTCTATAGTTTTCACATAGGTATTTTACCAGTTAGTACGCCTTTCTTAACTCTATGAATATCTATGTGTAGAGAAGTCTGACTCAAATCTGTGAACGCTGCATTGGGGCAGGTATAAGAACTAATGCAGGAAACACTAGCAGTATTGCTTTACATCAAGGAAAGACCATGCAATTGATACAGCAGTTCTGTAAATTAAGCCAGATACTATCACTACTTACATATCAGTACTTATGCGCAATGTACTTACCCATGCAAGACATGCATGGCAAGGTGATTTCAAACCATGTGACCCGTCTTTGCTCCTGTATATACATATGTGCATATCTAATACTGTGGTGCAGCACTATGCTTTGTGGCACATAATTTACCAGTATGCATCTGTGCACACAGTTCTACCATACTGCTCTTCTAGTGAACTGACCATGTAGCCATGCTGCCTTAACAACTGAGAAAATAAAGCCCTTACATTGTATGTCAGTGTGAGGGTATTATTTTCCTGTTCAGAGAATTCAAAGAGATGCAGTTTGGCCAGCATGATGGCCCTTTTAAGAACACAGATCAACAAGTACCACTTGGGTGGAAGGGCAGTACTGGCATTCTTAAAAAAGATACAAGGATATCAGAGCTTCAAAAATGAATGTAGATATGCATTCACATTTGCAGTGAAGCTCAGTGTGGGCTAGTACTGTAATAAGGTACTTGATACACGTGTAGTAAGCTGCTTGTTACTGTTACAGAAGTAAAGAAGCTCACCTGGTTAGGTTGATACACGTGTAGTAAGCTGCTTGTTACTGTTACAGAAGTAAAGAAGCTCACGTGGTTAGGTTGATACACGTGTAGTAAGCTGCTTGTTACTGTTACAGAAGTAAAGAAGCTCACCTGGTTAGGTTTATTTAGATTATTTTTCTCCAACACATACAACCACTTTGTTTCCCAATCTTTTTGTACCTTATCACTCCTCATACTACAGAGTTCTTAAACTCATTTTAATACTACATTCTACTTATCTGTCTGTAAATTATTACTAAACTTAAAAATCCCCCAGTTTGATCTTTTCCTTGTAGCCATCATATATAAATAGTTACAGTATACTTTTTCTCTATTCAATAATACAATTTCTTAATTTCTCTCTCTTTTTTGTGTTAAAATGTTATCTCCATGTAAGAAATATTTAAAAATCTTGTAAATATGCTCATGTATAGAGAATTTTATATCCTGCAATTATAAATGTACATCATGTGTAACTTACACATGAAGCATTTTCCCCCGGCCTCTGCTGAAAATGGGTTTTGCTCAGTCGGACTTTCCGGTCAACAAAAACAAATATTTTTTTTTTGGTCCTCTACTCTTGGATGACCTTTCATTTTTTGGGGATGGGGATTGAGGGGGTGTTAGCTCATCTGCTGCCCTGAGTGGTTACAACAAGACTAAGTATAATACTATTCAGTCAGTTAAATTACCTTACTGATGAGCACTTATACAGCTAAAATAAAAAAAATAAGTACAAATATGTATTCACGTCTTGTTACCTTAGCACCATCCTTGATATCAGTGATTTCTAAATGTATATGCTTGTCTTGAATCATGTTCAGAAACCCAAACCTTCCAATGCTTTCCAGAAACACACCCTCCTAACAATATCAGGATTTTTTTTGCATACAGAACAGGACTACCTACACTTTCATCCCCTGCATGAGTCCACTCCTTTCTTATTCACTCATAGTTTCTCACTTATCTACACTGTCCTATCTTGTCTGTTGTGAATAACTGTTGTAGTTCCTTCCCATCAGATGATCAACTCTGTTTCTGTTACTTTGTTAGAAAAATGCAGATGCAATTTTAAAACAACTGCAGTCCTGCATAATCTGCAACATTTAGTTAGCTTTCATTTATCAGAGAAACCCATTTTGTTCCAGCATGTTAATTTTCTAAGATGACATTGAAGACACAAGCATGTGTTGTCTTTCCATTAACCTATCACAGCAAAATCTGAAATGTCCACAAAAGCAGACCTCTCAGAAACAAGAGACTCGAAACACAGCTAATTCTGCATTGAACTTTGGTAGATGTAGTACGAAACAACAACTGTCAAGATTCTGAGAACCACATCAATGAACAAAAAAATGCTTGAAATGCCATACTGGTGAAAACCAACATTGTATGCATCTGTTTCTTTTTTTTTTTTTTTTTTGGGGGGGGGGTAAAACTCCAAGCATCAGTACTCTGAAGTTACTAATACCAGAAATACTATAAATATCAGCTACACAGCCACACAGTGGTCCCTAAGCGACCACTCTCCAGAAAAAAGTAATAAGATAATCTCTCTTCTCCAGACCACATAGATACATTGAACCATGCAAGATATCTAACTTTGACCCTCTAACTTTTATTATACAATGACTGGCCATTAGCATTCAAAAACTGGCATGCTGATTGGTCAGCCCAACCAGCGTGCCCATTGTAAATCCAAGCAAATACCAATGGAAAAAGGTCTGGTCGCTCTGACTTTTTTCCATTGGTATATACTGCAACTTTTAATTTTTTAAACAAAAATAAATAAATAAAATTAGAAATCTGGATTCTGGATATACAAGAGAGACAGGACAGAGAAAATACTAGGAAAATCAGGTACATTATTCAAAACTAAAGACACGTACCTGATTTTCCTTGTATTTCCTCCATTCTGCCTCTCTCCTCCCCCTAAACTATCCAAAACTTTTTTATTTAAAAAAAAAAAAAAAAAGAAGCAATGGAGACCTTCTTTCTCCATTGGTTCCTTTCCACAGCACTGATGTACTGGGTAAGCCTGGGAATGCAAGTTCTATATGCATGCACAGTACATAAAAAAAATAATAAAAAAAAACAACAGGATTTGTAGCATAAGCAGAAGAGCACCAGTGTGCCATTATACAAAGGCATTATTTAAGAAAAGTAAGTAATATTTTTCTTAAATAATGTCATTGTATAATAGCAATAACTGACTCCAAGGTGTGGTATATTAAGATTTACCCATGGTTGGCTTTATTTCATCACTCGGCTTCAGCCTTGCGATTAAACCACACCAACCATGGATAAATCTTAATATACCATGCCAATATCGTCGGCTATTGTTATAATACCCTCCTCTCCAAAATAAATTAGACTTTTCTGACCAATCTCACTCTAGATGACGCAGTAGACACATTCAACTTTACTTTCCTAAATATTCATAACTCACTGGCTCCCTTACGTACCATATATGTCAAATCTAACATAATCCCCTGGTTAACTAATGTTACCCGCGCCTTGATGAAAACAAGAGATAGAATGTGGACTACCAGGGTAAAAACTAAGCTCCCTATTCACTTACAGAAATATAAAGAACTCAGGAAATGTGCAAAAACATAAAAATAAAGGCAAAAAAGATTTCTATAATAACCCACCCACATCACAAAGATTAAATCCCATGTAATTCTGGCACTCAGTAAACCAAATACTTCACCCAGGTAACCCCTCATCTCATAATCCCTGCACAACAAATACACCCCAAGAGACTGCCACTATCTTCAATTCCTACTGTACTAAATCCATTAGTAAGATAATAAGTCCTGCCCCCTTATATCCACCAGATGTGCCCTCCAGACAGATCCCTTCTAACATATTTTCTGTTAAACCAATACCCACCAGCTATATCAAAGCTCTTCTTCATAAACTAAAGCCCTGTTCAGCATCTGCTGATAATCTGCCTTCCTACTTTGTTAAGATAGCAGCAGACTCTCTAGCTCTCCCAGTCTGTATTCTGATAAACCGGTCAGTCTCTGAATTTAAAGTCCCCTCTATATGGAAAGAATTGTATACCCTACCTATACACAAAGGATGTCACTCCATTGACATCACAAATTTCAGACTCATAGCCATCCTGTCTCCTCTCTCAAAATGGTTAAATAAATGCATGCATAAGCAAGTCATTGAACATCTATTACAAGAAAATTTGCTCACCCACACACAACATGACTTTCCCCCAAAATATAGCACCATTACTGCCCTTCATTTCTTTATTAACACTATTTCTCTGGCTAAGGACAACAATAAATTTGTGTCATGCTTATTTCTAGATCTATCTAAAGCATTTGATACAGTCTCCCACCCCTCTCTTCTGGACAAACTCACTAACTTTAATTTCTCCACCTCTACTGTTGCCTGGTTTTCTAGCTACCTTACAGACTGACTTCAATCAGTAAAACGGCTCTCTGCTCTCTTTCCTCCTCTCCCTATCAAAATGGGTGTTCCCCAAAGATCTATTCTTGGTCTGCTACTCTTCAGTACTTTTACTAATCAACTCTACACCTCCTGCCCTCAGTCAACCCTCATTCAATATGCTGATGACTCTATAGCCATCTCTATTGCAGACACCCCTACTGATTTACATTCTATTACCCAGAAATTCTTTAACTCTGTTGAGTCCTGACTCTCTAAAAAACAGCTAATTCTAAATCCTAAAAAAAAAAAAAAAAAAAAAAAAAAAACCCTCTTAATATTTCTTGCCAAAAACCTACACAACCTTAAATCCAATTTGCTATCCACTCTCTAATAGTTGAACCCAACACAAAATTTCTCAAGGTCATAATAGATGATCAACTGCAATTTGATTTACATGTTAACAATTGCATAAAGAAAACCCATCAAAAACGTGGCCTGTTATATAGAAATAAAAAGTTCCTATCAAAAACAGCTAAAATCTCCCTCTCTCGTGCCTATCTCCTACCAAGCTTACTATACGGTGCTCAAATCCACTCCAACCTCCAAACCTCTCCCCTTCCAGTGGAAGCAAAACAATCCTGGAAATGTTAGTAAAGACATATTCAAATTAGCGAGGATGCAGGGAGTGGAAAAGCAGAAGGATGCAAACTTGTGTGAGGTGCTACTTGAGGTAAGAGAGAGCGTGACACTCCACAGAACTAAAACACTAAAATTTTAACAAAATGCAGCACAGCGTGCAGCCGGTAAGAAGTATATGTGTTTTTTATAACATGCATTACTTATTGCCGTTAAAAATATGTTGTCAGAACACCCTATCTTTGACACCACTGTGATAGAGCTCACAGGCCTACTAATATGACAAAATTCTTTGGTCATAATGCTTCATAGTTAAGGTAAAGAGTCTTAAATGCACATAGCACTGCAAAATAGTACAATTCCTCTCTTTTAGTTGTTTCATGTTTTGTTGCAAAGTTATTCCTGAAAATTTGTTACATTTTCAAATTGACAACACATCTTACAGTCATGGCTGTTTCAGATCAAACCAATTTTGCTACAATGTTTCCATGCTGCTTTCCATACTGGATTCAGGTTGGCAAACTAAAACAGACTGCATACAATGTTGCAAGGCTATTCAAATGTTGCAATCTGATACTACTTACACAAAAGTTAATGTATGTCTAACCACCTGAGCAACTTTGTGGTGTTTTTTTTTTCTTTGCTATTTTTTCAGCACACAACTGCCTGAGAATGCATTCTGAGTTTAGTACACATTTATAAAACATGAAAAATGATTACTCTTCTTCCAATGTAGGAAGTGGAAATAGTGGGACTTCTTACTTTAGCCATCATACGGTTAATTACTATTCATTAGTCAGAAAGTGAGTGTGTTTTAGAAATGTTTTAATTCAGTGTTAGAATTTGTTGCTGGGTAATAAAACTACTGCTTGTAGATGTAAAAAGTTCTAAATATGACTCAGGTGACCCAAGTCTGATTAGCATCTCTGGCATCTGAGCCACTGGCAGGAAAGGATAGGTATGTCCACCCTTAAGGGAAGGGTATGCACTTGGGTGCACCTCTTGGTCAGTCTTTGGTGGATACACTGGGGTGGAAAGATATGTCAGTTCCCATAGCATGTTTACCACAAGAC
>NC_056733.1:1925429979-1925542503 GCF_019279795.1 Protopterus annectens | reverse complement strand
CACTCCACCTGTCACATGTCACCTACATACACATTTTACAGTGTCACACACATTACAGTGGCACAGCGGAACACACAACACCCTCACCTCACACATACACATACTTCCGCTTTCGCAGGGACGGTTGCACAAAGTACTTACGGTGACCACATCACCGGCGGCAGTGTCTACCTCCGCCCTCATATCCTAAGAATATTACACGCACATGTCCTGTTACTGTATTGTGGCCTGGCGATCATCCCGAATGGCGAATATGCATTTAGGTGGGTTGACCTTTCCGTGGGTGGCATTCCCTGCTCTGTCCACCCTCCCGGATAGTCGGGTTGTCGTTCAGTATGTTTACTATGTTGAGAGTTTGCGTCTTACTTCTCTGTGACCTTGCATCCCTGTGATTCCCTGTTTAACTTGTTGTACTTTATATCTGTGTATGTGTACATATATTTCTATGTGTGTAATGATATCTATCTCCATATGTGTGTATGCACATATGTACATATGTAGACACCTTGCGTAAGCGTGGCAGCATACGGCTCGCCGTCTGCTGTCGGACCATCTTGATTGAGTTGTTGCCGTTCCATGCTCCGCTGGCTGTGGGTTGTGCAGTGTTTGGGTGCTACCTATGTTGGAGTCACACATGTGACCACCCATACGGTACACATTACGGGCGGACATGTTTGTGTGCCGTCCATTTCACTGTGTGTGCAGGTAGGGAGGTGTCAGTCCATGGGGCCTATGCTGTCAGAGTATGTGCTATACGTTCCCTCTTTGCCAAGGCATAGGCATATTGGGTACGCCTCCATCTGCCTACTGGGGCTGGCACAGTGTGTTCATGGCGCTGGACGCCCTGTGCCTGTGCTTGCCTTGGCAGTTGTGGCAGGCTTGGTGGCCCTACACCATTATGTCCCTGCAGCAGCTGTTTCCGCAGGATCATATTATGTAGCATAGCACATACTATGAATATGTGGGCACTTGTGCCTGGAGAGTACTGCAAGGCTCCACCGGATGTATCCAAGCACCGGAACCGTGATTTCAACATCCCAAACACATGCTCTATGATTATTCTGGTCTGTGCGTGTGCCTCATTATGGCATTCTTGCATGTGCGTGTGTGCATTTCTGATGGGTGTCATCATCCATGGCTCCAATGCGTAGCCAGCATCCCCCACAAGGTGACCTTGTGTGATGTCCCCCCTGGCGAATACCTGATACAGCTGTGAGGCATGCCAGATATGGGAGTCGTGGTAGCTTCCAGGGCTGCCAGCACACACATCCATGATAATGCCCTGCGCATTGCACACGACCTGGCAATTGATGGAGGGGTATCCCTTGCGGTTTATGTAGCGTCTACCCTGCTCACCGGGTGGTGACTTGATTTCTATGTGCGTACAGTCTATCGCACCCAGTACCTCTGGGTATTGTGCCACACGGTGGAAGTGGTGCATATTGCTAGCCAACTCCTCCTGAGATCTGGGGAAGTATATGTACTCATGGGCATGTCGTAACATGGCATCCAGAAACTGGTGTAGTACCCTGGATGCTGATGCCTGTGAGATGCCCATTATATCCCCGGTTGGCCTTTGAAAGGTACCTGTTGCCAGTATTCGCAGGCTTACACATACCTTTGTGTCCACTGGGATGGGCTCCCCTCTGTTGTCTCTTGTTCTCAGGCTTGGCCGGCACAGCTCCACTATTTGCTGTAACATGTCCCTGTCCACCCTGTAACGCTCTACTATCTCCAGGTCTTGCAGCCCCTGGTAGGTCACCCTTGGTCTGAAAACTCTCCTTCTCCTCTGAGGCCTCCGGTAGTTGTCGGCACCCTCCTCCTCAACTCCGTCTGTCTCTGCCACATGCCGATACATCACTGCCATGGCAGCACCCAACATATGCATTTTAAAAGTTCCCCGTGTGTTTACACCGTAAGGCGCAGCGTTTGGGAAATCACGCTGTCTGTTGTGTGCATTCCCACTTTATAGTGTTGTGCTGTACACCCAGTGATGTCATTGGGTGTGTCTCTGCTGCCGTATCTGTGGGTTATCTTCCGTGTTTTACCGTTGGCACTGCAACGCTGTTGCCTTTGGTGTTACATTACACTTGCCTGCATTGGTTTAGCTTTACACCTTACTTTACTGTTTCTGCACGTTGCACCTACTATTTACGGGAGTGCATCCTGCAGGCACATGGCATATCATGCATTTTGTGTGCCGCCACCGTTATGCTAACTCTCTCCTTGGCTGTGCTGTATCGGTTCTTCGCTCTTTGCATTTCTGCAACATCCACTACTTTCTTTGCATTCATATGCATCCCATTTCCCGTTTTGCACGTTTCTGCATGCAGAGTTGTCAGCTGGCACCGATTGCCCTTCGTGAGTTGATTGCTGTTAATTGCTCATTACGACTCCAATTACACTGCTTCTGCATTTCCTCATATTCTCCGCATCACCTTCCTGTATCCATGGTTGTTGACGGGGCGGCCGTCACATGACTGGTTTGGGGAACGTAGTCATCCTCGTGCACATGCATCTGTGCGCGCATTGTGTACTCTCAGCGAATCTCTTTCCTCACACGCCGGTCCTGATGCTGTGATGTGCATTGTACAGCCCAGGTTTGCTGGCCTCCAATGTGCTTCCTCCTACAGTGTCACACACCTCTGCGATTGACAGCTATTCCCTGTAGGCCACTCCTCAGTGTATTACCGCTGCGCCGTTTGGTGCTGCCTTACGCCGTCGGGTGTTTTGCGATTCAGTATTATCTGCCTCATTTGCATGGCATTGACTACTAATACATGGTTACGGCGCCAGACACTGCCGCCACTCCTTGACAACCCTTGCGCTGTGGTTGTGGCTTTCCATTCATACTATGGTGTATTGTGGCTGTGATGCTGATGTGTCTTATACTGCTCTTTTATGGCATTGTCATATTACGTCAGTGTTCCTCACCTTCCGCGGACATGTCCTGGGACTCTGCTGTGGTTTTTGCGTACATAACATTTATGTCATTATTTACATTTTCTGCATGTTTTCTTTTGACATTCTCGGTTTCTTTCCACATTACCATGTTGCACCACTATGACACCTGACGTTGGCAGCCTTCCGTTACTCCTATGTCATGTTTGGATATGTGTAAACCGTTTTTTTGGGTTTACATTACCGTTGTGTTATGCTACGCCTGCGCCACTTCCTGAATCGCTACTTGCCTTCATTTGCATGGTGCAACACCGCACATGGGGTATTTAACATACCTACGCCGGAGGCGCGAACTCGGCGCGCCGCTGATGCACGTGGCTTTGGATCGTACCTGAATCGCTCGGCGGCCATGTCTGGTGTTGTGGCGCCTACGCCATGCGTGCGCCTGGCGCAAGGTTCATGAATCCCGGGGTATGACTTCAGAAGCTATCATCATTTGTGCAGTGAGGAGGGTGTAATGGCAACAATGTAAGTTTCCATAGCAAGATTCTAACTGTAATGGCTAATTTGCTTATGATATATTTCTCTTGAAAATGTTCACTTTTTTGATCTTTTAGGTACCTGCTACCTGTAGGAATAATAATCCATGTAGCATTGCTTTTTGTCAAATTTTCATTAATGGTGTGCATACTGGTTTTACGGAAATGAAATGTCTACATATGCAACTCTTCCCCAACCACCAATTTCAACTAAACACAAAGCAATGTCAATGAAGCTGATTACATAGTAGCTCCTGATCAAATGAGTCATTCACATCTCCTGTTGATAGCCTAAGTGATGGCACAGATGATTTGGAGGAGGTGCTACCATGAGAACTGCAAGCTAAGTTAGTCATGACCTACTTGATGCAGTTGATCCTGCTGTCACTGATCTGACACTGTCACTGATCTGACACTACTGTTTGAATGTGATTGTGAGATCAAATGTGATATTATGCTAGATGTAGATGATCAGTGATATGGCCTGTGTGAAATGTGTTGTGGTTGTTCAATTTGACTACTGCCATTACCGTCTTGAGAAGCAACAACAGTATCATGTGATCTCTCCCCCACATGTCCTATCAGACAGTACACTATCCTCTGCACCTTGCAAGACTGAATCTGGCTTGTTCTAACTAGTAGGATAATGTATGCAGCCACTGATGCTTGGTATGCCACCATACTATAAATCAGTATAACTACGCATTATCCCTGTTTTCTGCCATTTTGAAACAGTACTGGAAATCTTCACACATACCCTGGAGTACTCTGACCATTTCCATCTGAGTCACTGTGGCTGTGATCTGAGCCATAACAATGTCAGAGCACATTTTCTTTTGGGCAGCTAGTGCTTTCTCTAAATCCTGGGGTAGCTGGAAGAAATGTATGTACCTGGCTACCCTTTGTGAATGTGTCACTGTGGATCTGTTACCTCTGAATTCCTTCCATCATCCTCAAATTGTTCCCTTGGATTTGTCAAAACTGATGTACAAGTGCAAGGGAGTTGCTCTGGTACAACCATGATTGCTATGTCAAGTTGTGCTTGACCTTGAGTTGCACTGTCACTTTTTGAGACTTACTAACATATTGTGTGGTAAGAGAATCTGCCATTAAACTTGGGAACTGTCTGCCACTGGCTGCCTCATAAATATAACTATGCTACCATCATCATCATTGCAGCAACACTCACTGAACTGACATCATTCAAATTTATTGGTATAGCTGAACTGTTTCTTTCTGATGCTGAGTCTGTAAGCAATTATTGGAAAGCATTATTAATAATAATAATAATAATAATAATAATAATAATAATAATAATAATAATGCAACAGCATACAGCAAAGCATGCTTACAATGGGGTGAGTGGTATACTTACCTTGCACACTGCCTTCACTTCCATTATTTGCTAATGTACAAGGCTCACCTAATAATAATAAAAAATCGTGATGTATTTAATTACATCATACTTGTCAGCATTCAATTCTCTCTATATACATGTGGGTTACAGATTTTAAACTAACTTTAATGGAAGATAAGTTTTGCTGATGCTGCAGACATCGGTAAGATGGAACAGTGTCCACACCTCCTCTAATTATTCAAGTTCCAAGCTCATCTGTGTCAGCGAATTCCTGATGGATGAACAGACGGTATCATACCTCTCAACTGTCCAGAGTTTTGAAGCATGTCCAGATTTCTGCCTCATATTTTTGGTGTGTTCCTCGTAAAATTTGTGTTTTTCTGACAAATCAGTGGGGTGATTTGAGGACTGAAGTCATTAATAATAACATATATCTGAGTTTCAGACTTCAAATCCTTCAGAAAATCTATGTTAACATAAACCCTGTTACTCTAGTAGCTTTCTAAGTTTATAAGAGCAATATTTAAAATCTGTCCCTATTATTCAGACTTTGTTCCCCCAGTTTGTCAGGCTTTGTGCAGATTTCTTGCACTAAGAGGTTGAGAGGTATGGAAGGTATTCATCATCTGGCATAAACTGAATAAGATTTGAAGCCACCCTCCCACTGTAGTGGTATGTGAAATTGCATTCTGCCTGGCATTGCTTATAGCATGTGCTACCGTATCATTTGCCCTTTTCTTGCACTGAGCCAGTGCTCAATTTCTGCCTCAAACTGCATTAATTTCAACAACTACTTGATTCCAGGCCTTGTTCTGCCCAGCTTGTCTGGGCCCCCTTTACCAAAAAGAAGTCTCCCATATGTCCTAAGTGCCACTAATACTGCATGATTTTTCTCATGGCTGAAGTTATCCATTCTGTGCTTTGATCCCTTATTCTCCATCAGTACTACATGGGGAAAAAAAGAAATGTACAATCAGTAAATTAGACCACAGTAATGATCATTTTCTGTCTTCACTAATAATTTCCACTGCTGCTGTCCTGAAATGTAACTTCAAAATTATAGAAATATACCAGTCAGTCAACACTATTACAACATGCACAACATTAATCTAAGTTCATTTAAAATCTGCCTTAAATCAATACTGCAATAACTTTTTTAAATGTTTCTTACTAAATATCAATAATTTTAAAAAATATTTCCTTACTATAGTATGTCTGCGATATCCTACTACATTTGCCACCTATCTTGGCTATTGGTGAATTAATATAAAAATGTTTAACATATTGATAAAAATGCAGGGCCATTTACTCATGTTACAGGAAAATTTTGCTAATTTATATGCATCTCTGAATCCTAACAACATGCAAATATGTTCTGAGTATATCAGCAAATTTCAACATTTCAGTGATTGAGAATGTGTGTCTAACAATACCTGAACTTATTTGGAAGTGACATGGAAACAATGTTGATGGTTCTGGAGTCTGCAGCACTCTGCAGCTATCCCAAGCTTTCCATGGAAATGTGTGAATGGCCCCAGACTAGCCAAAATCAGACTGTAGTTAAAAAAAAAACAAAATTGGGTCAGCTGAATGTCAGATTTGCAGCTGTTCAAACAGTATGACACACAGGAAACCCTCCAGGTGCAGTTAGCAATTGACAAGACCCCTATTCAAATCATAGCTAGTGATAGGCCTTCAACTTTGACTTAAGAAGCCCACTCCACCTATCTGACCTCTTTGAATCTCTCAAGATTCAACCCTTTACCCTGATCCTGGGTGACTTTAACTATCCAACCATAGACTGGAAGAAATACTCATGCCAAAACACAAATGTCCAGAGATTCCTTCATTTCATCAATGCAAATGTCTTGGACCAGTTGGTCAACAACCCCACAAGAGGTGAAAATGTCTTGGACTTGGTATTAGCCAACATGAGTAATCACTGCAGCATCCCTACAGTGTCATCATCCCTGGTAAGATCTGACCACAAAGTGGTCACGTTCAAAGTCAGCATCTCTCCTGCCACCCCCCCCCACCCCCACCCCCAGCTAGGGTCAAACAAAAAAAACTTCTCCAAAGCTGATTACAACCTCCTGAGAGAAGGTATAAACAGCTTCACAGCCCCCTCCCCCTCTGTAGGAAATGGCACATATGTCCAAACCTGCACCAAAGTACTATATGAACATTTATATAGCTGCAAGGAATCAGGAATACCTGACAGGATGAAATCATCCTATCATCGTCCTCTAGGGAGAGTAAACCTATTTGGTGGACATCTGTAATAAATAAACTGTATAATAAAAAGAAAGAAATGCTGTTCAGGACCAAGAAGGAGCAGGTGTCTAATAGGAAGCAAGCTCTCCTTAGCCTGAGCAAGCAAATAAGAGCACTAGTGAAATCTTTCAAAGCAAACTTCGAGTCCAGACTGTCCACAGCTACTAGAGACAGTCATAAGGCTTTCTTCACATATGTCCGCAGTCTCAAGAGAAGCACCCAGATCTGCTCAGAACTGGTGGTCAAGGATACCACATACACAAACGCTGTAGATATAGCCAACCTGCTGGCAGACAGGTTCAGTGAAAACTTCACCCCTCTGTCCCCTCCATTAGTAAATCAGGACATCCCCAGTAACTGCCCCCTCTCCTTATCTCTAGGGAGCAAGTCAGCACTGCCCTCTCAAAGGCAAAAAATACAGCCTCCATGGGACCCAATAACTTCCCAAGCTGCATCCTACATGAACTCAGGCAGGAACTTGCAGCACCATTAGGCACACCATTCAACCAGTCTGAGTACTGGCTTCATCCCAGCTCAGTGGAGGACAACCACTGTCATTCCTTTGCACAAAGGTGGAGCATCCAACAATTCAGGAAATTATAGACCCATCAACCTAACTAGCCTGATCTGCATAGCCATAGAGCAGATTATCATGGACCCTCATTAACAAGGACATTGGCAACCTGCAGAGTGTCAATCCCACACAGTTTGGTTTTGTCAAGGGGAGGTCATGCCTGTTAAATGTGGTCAACTTCTTTGAGACAGTCACCAATGCCATGGATGAGGGGAAGACAGTGCACACCGCCTACCTTGACCTGGCCAAAGCCTTTGATACTATTGTCCACTCAGGTATAATAGATTAACTCTCTCAACTAGGAGTCAATCCATAAGTTACCAGATGTGTAGCAAACTGGCTTACTGATGGTACCCACCTAGTCAAAGTAGGGGAAGCCACCTCAAGCAGTAGACCTTAATGAGGGATGTACTCCAGGGATTGGTCTTGTGGCCTCTGTTGTTTGGGATATACTTTTCTGAGGTGCAGGCCAAAACCAGTGGGATATGGCTGAACAAGTTTGCAGATGACTGCAAGCTGGGTGCTATCATCCCCACTAGTGATGTGGACATCCTCCAAGAGGGTCTCACCCAAACAAATGACTGGTGCCAGAAACATGGCCTCAAACTGATTGCCAAAAAAATGCATCATCATGCCCTTTGGGGAGAGTGACGTCCCCACAAAGTATCACATTGATAATAAGGTCCTGAGCATGCAATCAGTCATGAGGGACTTGGGCACCCAGGTTGATAGCAAACTGACTTTTGACCACCATATTTCCTCTGTTGTACTGAAAGCTTTATACATGGCCCACCTAATTAGTAAGCATATCTCATCCTGGGACAAGGTGGTCATAACATCCCTGCATTCTTCCCTTATAAGATCCATTATTGAGTGCAATGACCCTTTCGGCATGTACCTCACAAAGCACATGCAGCAGCTTGGAGAGACCACAAAGGTTCCTCACCAGGAGAATCCAGGGCCTCAGACATCTACCCTACACAGATAGGCTAAAAGCCCTGCCCCTCTTCTCAGTCTCCTACAAACTCCTCAGAGGTGACCTCTGTCTGGCATACAAAGCAATCTCAGATCCTGCCCTGATGCGACTGCTGCATATCTGCAAGTCAAGCTCCACTCGAGAAACCCACACGCGCAACCTCGACTTGGTCTGTAACATCAATAGGATGTGTTGGCAGGACAGATTTGTGTCCCAGAGACTCCCCCTTTTGTGGAATAGACTCCCTCTCCATATCAATCAGAGTACCTCATTAACCTTTTTTTAAGCGCAACCTGGATAACTAGATGGAGAAAAGAAAATACACCCCTGGGATTCCACTTGTGTTCCTGCCATAGGTTGCTGACTTGTTGGAACATGGGCTAAATTCTTGGCTAGGCTTGTAAGGGCCTCAGGGCCAATAGCCTAGTAACTTTCTATGATCCTATGATCCTATGAACTCAAAGAAATCATAACTTACTAAAACTGAAAAAAATCACATGCATATTGATACCCACCCCCCTAAAAAACAAACAAAAAAGGAAAAATAAAAGATAAAATTTCTGTTGTACTGTGTGAGAGATACTGCTGTTAAGCTGCAAAACAAATAACTTTTATCTTTTATCAATAAGCAAGAAAGACAGAGTTCAGTAGTAAGTAAAATAAAATATTCAGTTTCTTAATTGAGTTATATTAAAAAAAAAAAAAAAAAAGTTAGCAAGTTTGCATAACTACAGGTATGTAGGAAAAACCGAGAGGAAATTTAAAATGAGGGTTTATGAACACATGTATGATATCAGGAAGAAAAAACATTAATAATGCTTTGTATAAACACAATCAAAGTTGTATTGATGCCAATTTTGCTTTTTATACCATAGAAGTGTTACCTATAGACTGAAGGGGTGGTCCTTGGTAAACCCGTTTAGAATATCTATATTGGCAATTAATTTTAGAAGCAAATGCATACCCTGGTTTGAATGAAAATCTATCTTTGAAGCCAGTTTTAAAACAGAGATCAGCCAAGTTGTGATTTACAACTCAGTCAATAGATGGTGCTGTTAGATAGGTTTTGATATATATATATATATATATATATATATATATATATATATATATATATATATATATATATATATATATATATATATATATATATATATATATATATATATATATATATATATATATATATATATATATATATATATATATATATATATATATATATATATGTGTGTGTGTGTGTGTGTGTGTTCTTCTTCTTCTTCTTCGGCTTTTCCGGTTAGGGGTCGCCACAGCGGATCACTGTCCGCTCATGATTGACAGTGGAGTTTTACAGTGTCGAGTTGCCAGCCCGGCACCCAACCTTCCACAGAAGGCACACACACACACACACACACACACACACACACACACACACACACACACACACACACACACACACACACACACACACACACACACACACACTCATGCCTATGGCCAATTTAGTGTGTCCAATCCACCTACAGCTTGTCTTTGGGATGTGGGAGGAAACCGGAGTACCCGGAGGAAACCCACACGACCACAGGGAGGACATACAGACTCTGCACAGAAGGTACCCCAGCCGAGGATCGAACCGGAGAACCTCTTGCTGTGAGGCGGCAATGTTAACCGCTGCACACATATATATATATATATATATATATATATATATATATTGCATTTTTATATAAATTCTTAATATTTATTATTTTTTATATATAGTCTTATAAATGTATTTATTATTGTGCAATAATATGTTTAAATATTTATGTTCTGAATGATTTTATGTCCTTTTTAAACAGTGATTCTTTAAGCAGTGATTTTATGCAACATTTTTTAGATATGTATTTGTCCTTTTAAATATATGGCTATTTTAATTATACAGTTGATTTGATTGGCTTAAGGTTTTTAAAAAGTGTATATAATTAGTGTTTTAACTGTTGGTACACTCATCTGATGAAGTTATAGGACAAAAACGCGGTGAACAAAAATGTTTGTGTGGATTGATTGTGCTGTCAGTGTGCTTCTATATCTACAATAAACCTTTTTTGATAGAGATCTGACCTGCCTAACCAGTGCGTTTCTTTGCGTCTGTAGAATAACAATAATTGTGGGAGAAGTAATTTAAATTTGTCAGCTCAAATGTAAAGGAAGGAATGTATAACTTGCAGACAAGATTTATTTTGATTTATATTTTGCTGTCTTGCCTTTAATTTTCTCTGTTGGTTGTTAGAAAGGGATAGGTTTTAGATAGGCAAGCCCTAGCCATTCCAAGGGGCCTAGTCAACTATAAATTTACATAGACTGCATAGATGACAATCCAGAGCTTATCGAAACAATCCTGTCTTGTTTTGTAATTTACTGTGGAGTTGACTGGTAAAAGCTGTTTTATTTGAATTAATATTTTATTATTACACTGTTTTTCACTGTTTGTAGGTAAGGGGATAGCTTGTAGAAAAGATTTACATTTATTTATATTTTGTTGTTTTAACTTTAATTTTCAATGTTGGTAGTTAGAAAGGAATATGTTTTAGACGGGCAAGCTCTAGCCATCCCAATGGGCCTAGTCAGCTATAAATTCACACAGACTGCAGAGAGGACAATCCATAGCTTATCTAAACAATCCTATCTTGGTTTGTGATTCATTGAGTTTTACTGATAAAAAAAATACAACTGTGAGTAAAGTAAGCAGAACTTAGTGTGTGCTCACGTCTTACATAAAAGAATTACAGCTTTTGTCTGACTTTACAAATTTGTACAGTCAGAACAGCAGCTTTAATGTACTTACTTTAATATTTAGCTGTATATTGCTTTTGTGACTTTTCCTCATAATTTGATTTAAGTTCTCTTTGAATTCTGTGGTTACTGATTTTGATTATTCTTTTCTTTTATATTTTTTTATTCGACTGAAGCTGAATATGAATTCCTTAGATGGATATGCCATAAATGATTTGCTAACACAAAAATATCTTGTATAATGTAATAAATGCTGTGCTTATTTAAAGTAACACCTAATAACACTGGTGATCTGTGTTGCTCACGTCAAAAGCTGGATAATTTGCTTACCATTATTAGAAGTATATCTAGACTTACCCCGGGATTCATGAAGCTTGCGCCAGGCGCAGGCATAGCGTAGGCGGTATAATGCCAAATATGTCCACCGAGCGATTCAGGTATGATCCAATTCCACGTGCACTACCAGCGTACGCCAGATATGCGCAGCCCTTGGCTTAGGTATGCTAATCACCCCATGCGCAGTGCCGCACCATGCAAATGAAGGTACATAGCGATACACGAAGTGGTGCAGGCATAGCGTAAGCCCACAGAAATGTAAACCAAAAAACACGGTTTACATTTTTCCAAACAGAACATCAGAGCTATGAAAGCGGACCAGACTCATGTATTACAAAGTTAACATATGCCAATGGCTAAATATACAGCCAATGGCATAAGAAAAGATGCAGAACACCTAAAAAACAATATTTAATGTCATGTCCACAGTAACGCAAAGTACAACCACAGGGCATGTGTGCGCAAATGGGAACACCAAGAAAATATATACAAATGTCATAAAATCGCATTGCAATACAAATCAGGATTTCACCATAATACTCAATGGTATGCATGGTACACCACAACCAAGCTGCAAGGGTTGCTAAGGGTCTGTGACAGTGTTCGGCACGGTAACTATGAATTAGTAGTCAATGCCATGCAAATGAGGCAGGTAATACTGAATCACAAACGTCCCGCCGGATTAAGGATGTACCATACGGCGCAGCGCTACAACACCGAGGAGTGGCTGAGAGGTATACATGACATCAGCAGTGGGTTGTGCTACCATAGCTGTAAGCACATTGGAGCAATGCAAATCTGGCCTGGCCATTGCTAAGCAAAGCCGCAGGACAGGGGTGGGGTGGTAGGTACAGCATCATTTAGCTGAGAGCATATATGGTGCCCGAAAGTGCATGTGTACGGGGATGAAAACATGCCTGAAACCCGGTAAGCCGATGCACGTGCCGCACACCATAGCACAAACAGAAAGGTCAGGGGAAAAAAATAAGGAAATGCCGGAGTAGGGTAATTGGAGTGGCAATTGTCCCAGTGGACACGAAGGTATGTGTAAGCTTGTGAATACTAGCCACAGGTACCTTTCAAAGGCCAACTGGAGATATAATGGGGATCCCACAGGCATCAGCATCCAGGGTACTACACCAGTTCCTGGATGCCATGTTACCACATGCCAATGAGCATATATACTTCCCCTGAACTCAGGAGGAGTTGGCCAGTAATATGCGTCACTTCCACCATGTGGCACACTACCCGGAGGTACTGGGTGCGATAGACTGCACGCACATACATATCAAGTCACCAGCTGGTGAGCATGGTAGGCACTACATAAACCGCAAGGGATTCCACTCCATCAACTGCCAGGTCATGTGCAATGCCCAGGGCATTATCATGGATGTGTGTGCTGGCAGCCCTGGAAGCTACCATGACTCCCATATCTGGCATGCCTCACAGCTGTATCAGTTATTTGTCAGGGGGGGCATCCCACATGGCCACCTTGTGGGGGATGCTGGCTATGCACTGGAGCTGTGGATGATGACTCCCATCAGAAATGCACACACACCCATGCAAGAACGCCATAATGAGGCACACGCACAAACCAGAATCATCATAGAGCGTGTGTTCGGGATGCTGAAATCACGGTTTCATTGCTTGGACATATCTGGTGGAGCCTTGCAGTACTCTCCAGGCACGTGTGCCCACATCTTCATAGTATGTGCCATGCTACATAATATGATCCTGTGGAAACAGCTGCAGCAGGGACAAAATGGTGAAGGCCCTCATAGCCCACAGCAATTGCCAAGGTCATCACAGGCACAGAGGGATTCAGTCCACGAACACCCTGTGCCAGCCCCAGTAGACAGATGGAGGCGTGCCCAATATGCCTATGCCTTGGCAAAGAGGGAACGTATAGCACATCCTCTGACAGTGTAGGCCCCTACAGACTGACATACCTCTCCACCTGCACACACAGTAAAATGGATGGCACACACACACGATCACCTGTAAATTGTAATGTATAGGTGGCCTACTGTATGAATCCTACATAGGCAGCCCTCAACCATTGTACACACAACAGCTATTGGAACAAGGAATGTCAACACCTGAACAGTACACGCACCTATCAGCATATTTTGGTACTGTGTGTATAGGTTCCTAGGTACATCAGTAGGTACACGCCTGATTGTCAGAGGCCATACATCAATCGAGGCAAACAGTGTCTGCTGTTGGCACAACATCGAGTAACCAACTATCGCTCAGTGGAGCAGAGGCAATTGCGGGATCCCATGTGTGTAATCACTGTTCCCCACACACTCTGCATGGATTCCCTGGTGCATTAATGAGGGGCTCCACATAATGTAATCATGGATGTCGTGTCAAGGCATGGGGTGTACCCATGACAGGTATCTGTCACCCCAGCATGCTCTACCTATGGTCGTTTGAAGGTGTAGCACATTATAGTGTATGGCTCACTGTGATATACATACCCAATGCTGGAGCACATCTATTAAACATCACATGGACATACCATTAATAGGACTCATCCATATGTAAACTAACTGAGTTACTCATGTGATTGCAGTATGGAATAACAGCCGTAGTATAGTCCACATACAAAACGCCATAACACGTATACAAATTCCAGATGCCCAAGGGGTAAATGCAGTGACCGTCGTGCATGTTCCCGGCCCCATGTCCTGCAAGGGATGTAATGTAATCCCAAAGGCACAAATAATGCATGTCAGATGTAGGTCATCAGATCATGTTTAGCACACGTTAGCGGGAATATGCATTGCCCAGTGCTGGTAAGCATTGTTTAAATATGACTATATGGATATGCACGAAACAGGGCTAAGCTTCTCTGAATATCATGCAGATCACGGTCAATGATGTCCAGAATAGGTGAAACCAGCATTATTCACCCCTGTACTAATAGTGCCTGCTCTGAAGGGTAAAACGACCACTGCCAGTAGTAGAACACACAATCATGTACACAATCACCTAACACTATGGTAGCCAAAAAGAACAACGCTGCAAATAGACAAATAATAACCACAAAAGCAGCTATACCAGTCCGGAATCACCAGGACAAGTTGAACTCACAATGAGGTACTGACCACAAAGCGGTATAACCACAAAGCTTTATTAACGTGTAAAATTATATGCCACAAGCAGAACACACATGTTTTCGTCAAAGTAATGACTTCTTCAGATAAAATCCATTAAACAAACCACACCTTAAATAGTATCCACCCCTACAGGTTCAATCAATTGATTAAATAAAACAATAAATCTTATACAAAAGATATATATAAACAAAACATATTTAAACAATCCTTATTTCCACATAAAAATATATAAAAACTTAAAATATAAATATGAAGGTGCTTAGTATAAGTACTGCAGTAAATAAAATAATATTTTTTACACAATTTGTAATAAATAGCTATTACCTAACTAAATACATCCAGCTTTTAACTTTAAAAAAGGCACTATAGAAATGGATTCATTTAAACCTGGGGGTTGTGTAGCCTCCAGCAAAATCTGCCAAAAGGTTTCCCTGTGTGCCAAACTAGCCTCCCAGGGCCCACCTCTTATATCCTTTGGAACCATTTCTATGACAAAGAACAAGAAACTTGCCCCTTTACATTCTGTGGAATGCTTATACAATGCATTGGTGATTTTACACTTGGCTATGTCATACCTATGTTCATATATGCGCCTTTTAAACTGACGCTCAGTTTTTCCGACGTAAAACGCCGGGCACATTTGACATATAGCCAAATAAACCAATCCACTGGACATACAGTTACAATAACCATTGGTCTTAATATCCCTCTCCCGACTCTCCAGATACAAATGACTGCCTTGCATTATAAACTTACAATACGAACAACGCCCACACTTATATGTACCAGTTTTATTTCTTGAAGTTGGTATACAAAACTCCTGATTTTCCAATAATCTTTTCATATTTTGGCCCCTTCTGTATATTGTTTTAACTGACCTGGACTTGAAGGTGTTCAAATCAGTTAGTTCTTGAAACATGGACCATTCTTTCTCAACAATGTTCTTAATGTGGAATACATTGCCACTAAAATTGGTAATAAAAGTAAAATTGCCAAGATTTGTTTCCATTGTGCCCATAGGGGTCCCCCTATCAAGCCCTATACACGTCTCTCCCAAAATGGGTCTAAACCTGGTATTTCGAGCTGCACTAACCTCTTCCTGTACTGATGTAATCATTTCAATAGGGTAGCCCCTCTCCAAAAACAAAGATGTTAAAACCCCGCATTCCAATCTAAAGTCTTCTTCAACAGAAGTCATTCGAGAAACTCGAACAAACCGTCCCTTAAGAATACCCCTTTTTTGATAGTGTGGATGTGAACTCGTATAATGCAAATAACCATTAGAAAAGGTGGGTTTTCTGTAAACACAAGATTTTACCCCTTCACCTTCCTTTATAAGAGCCACATCCAAATAATTTACCCCATCAAAAGAAATCTGATGGGTAAATTTTAAAAATGAGGTAGTAGTGTGTAAATAATCAATAAACTTTTCAATGTCTCCCACAGGGCCATTCCAAAAAATACATATGTCATCAAGAAATCTAACATAAAAGTTCCAATGATTTGAAAAGGAACTGTTGATGACATACTTCTTCTCCCACATATACATGATAATATCCGCATATGTTGGGGCACAATTGGCTCCCATGGAAACTCCCGAGATCTGATGGAAATACTCGCCAGCAAAGAAAATATAATTATTTTTCAGAACCAATTCCATTAGGATGGTAATGACATGGACGTCGTTATTGGTGATATTCGGGCACTCCCACATTGCTTCCTCCAACCATTCCAACCCTAGCTCACTAGGGATGACGGAGAAAAGATCAACCACATCAATTGTTAAAAACACAATGTCTTTTTCAAATAAATGAGGTTGTATGCTACGCAAAAAGGCCCAGGAATCCTTTAATATATAATCTTGCCTTCCCCACAGTTCTTTTAATTTCCAATCCAGGTACTTAGAAATGTTATGAGTTTTAGAACCTTGGGCAGCCACAATGGGCCTCAAAGGAGGGTCCTGCAAGTTTTTATGTACCTTGGGTATCCCAAAAATGGAGGGTACCCTAGGATTGGAATTAGAAAGAAAGGTATAGATGTCCATTTCTATTACTTCCTGGTCCAATAAATCTTGAATAGCCAGGTCTATTTTATGATAGGACAAGTGAATCTCATTTATAGAAGCAGAGGTATACTTGTCATAATCATGTAAAATATCATACATCTTGGCCTGATACAAGTTACAGTCCATAATAACAGTCCCCCCACCCTTGTCAGGTTGCATGATTCTCAATCCAGGGTCCTTACTAAGTTTCTCCAATAAAACTTTTTCATCCATAGTTAGGTTATCCCTGAATCTATCCGAACCTAATTCCTTACGGAACCTGCTCTCAATCCTTTGCTCAAGGTTTTTGAGCTGAGGATGCAGTGGGGGGTTGAAAATACTAGATTTTCTCAGATGTAAACTAGAGGCTCCAGATATACCACCTAAAAGGTTTTCCAGGTTCAGTTTACGTATAAAAAGTTTTAAATCCAAAATTGCATGTACCAAATTACTACGCCTATTTGGCACAAATTTAAAACCCTTTGTAAACAATTGGAAGCATGTGTCAGAGATCAAAAAGTCACTGTAGTTATAAATACAGTAATTTTCTTTAGTGTGCAAGGAAAACTGCCCTAACGGTATACTGGATGACTGGTCACATTCTACCAGTTGTGCCCTCTGTTCTTCTTCCATACTCGAGGGGGCCCCCGACCCCCTCTCTGTTCCTGTGGACCCTGGTCTAAAGGGGGGTGGTCTTCATTGGAATGCTGCCCCTGCTGTCATATGCGCTCAGATCTGCGTAACACTTGCTCACCTTCAAAGCCTTCCCCTGGTATTTCATCTGTAGAGAATATTTCCCCCCTAGAATTTTCCAAAATAATAGGGTTGGGATCATTAGGCCTATATAAAGGTTCACTGGCCTGATTATAAGTATGCCATCTATTATGTGGAGGGTTAGGATACTGCCGCCCCTCCTGATATTCTAATATGTCCCTCCTTAACTTTTTGTATTTGTAACTGAGCACCATATCGCAATGTAAGTCAACATCCCTCCTGATGTCATGGTATTTAACTGTATCAAAGAGCAAATCTTCTGACATACGTTTATAATAGTTAGAAATATCCTGTTGCAAAATAGAAAGCTCATAACTGTTTTTCTTAATAATAGCTTTAACTATATTTAGACCACATTGATCAAAGGCAGCAATAAGCTCTTTATGAAAATCACTTCCAGGTATAACCTGGTTAGGGTATTTAGAAACCCTAAGACCTTTAGGCACAATACCTTTGTTTAAGTTCTCAGTCAAATATAAATTGTCCAACTCCAAAGTTTTGTAACGATACAAGGCGTTTTCAAAGAGACGTTGGGTCTCCAAATAAGTCCTACCCGGTCCTGCACGGCCGTTGTTATGCTGGTCAAACAAAAATTGAGGCTTAGTAAACATCCAGTCCGTGAATGTAGAGGTAGGAAGGACATTCTCCTGATGGTCGACACTCCTATTTGTTTCCGGACTCGGAGAAACAATGGCCTCACGCAAAACCGCCGATGTACAGTCAAAGTCGTTGGTACCACAATTCCCTTGCTTCACCCTTACTTTGGTACGGACTGTACCAAGTAAACCACTACTGGAAGGTGAAATATTGTGGGATGAGGTGACCAATTGCACAATATTACGTTGTTCGTTGATTATATTGTTAATACCTATTCCAATAGGTGTAAGCAAATTGATCAAAGTGGTCAGTTGACCCGTAAGTTGTACAAATCCATCCCCTTCGGACCTGGATCCATCGACAGGAAAATGTCTCTGTCCCTCCTGCCCAAGAGGAGAAACTGGGCTGGCTGCCATAACAAACCTTCCAAAAAGAACAACGCTGCAAATAGACAAATAATAACCACAAAAGCAGCTATACCAGTCCGGAATCACCAGGACAAGTTGAACTCACAATGAGGTACTGACCACAAAGCGGTATAACCACGAAGCTTTATTAACGTGTAAAATTATATGCCACAAGCAGAACACGCACGTTTTCGTCAAAGTAATGACTTCTTCAGATAAAATCCATTAAACAAACCACACCTTAAATAGTATCCACCCCTACAGGTTCAATCAATTAATTAAATAAAACAATAAATCTTATACAAAAGATATATATAAACAAAACATATTTAAACAATACTTATTTCCACATAAAAATATATAAAAACTTAAAATATAAATATGAAGGTGCTTAGTATAAGTACTGCAGTAAATAAAATAATATTTTTTACACAGTTTGTAATAAATAGCTATTACCTAACTAAATACATCCAGCTTTTAACTTTAAAAAAGGCACTATAGAAATGGATTCATTTAAACCTGGGGGTTGTGTAGCCTCCAGCAAAATCTGCCAAAAGGTTTCCCTGTGTGCCAAACTAGCCTCCCAGGGCCCACCTCTTATATCCTTTGGAACCATTTCTATGACAAAGAACAAGAAACTTGCCCCTTTACATTCTGTGGAATGCTTATACAATGCATTGGTGATTTTACACTTGGCTATGTCATACCTATGTTCATATATGCGCCTTTTAAACTGACGCTCAGTTTTTCCGACGTAAAACGCCGGGCACATTTGACATATAGCCAAATAAACCAATCCACTGGACATACAATTACAATAACCATTGGTCTTAATATCCCTCTCCCGACTCTCCAGATACAAATGACTGCCTTGCATTATAAACTTACAATACGAACAATGCCCACACTTATATGTACCAGTTTTATTTCTTGAAGTTGGTATACAAAACTCCTGATTTTCCAATAATCTTTTCATATTTTGGCCCCTTCTGTATATTGTTTTAACTGACCTGGACTTGAAGGTGTTCAAATCAGTTAGTTCTTGAAACATGGACCATTCTTTCTCAACAATGTTCTTAATGTGGAATACATTGCCACTAAAATTGGTAATAAAAGTAAAATTGCCAAGATTTGTTTCCATTGTGCCCATAGGGGTCCCCCTATCAAGCCCTATACACGTCTCTCCCAAAATGGGTCTAAACCTGGTATTTCGAGCTGCACTAACCTCTTCCTGTACTGATGTAATCATTTCAATAGGGTAGCCCCTCTCCAAAAACAAAGATGTTAAAACCCCGCATTCCAATCTAAAGTCTTCTTCAACAGAAGTCATTCGAGAAACTCGAACAAATTGTCCCTTAAGAATACCCCTTTTTTGATAGTGTGGATGTGAACTCGTATAATGCAAATAACCATTAGAAAAGGTGGGTTTTCTGTAAACACAAGATTTTACCCCTTCACCTTCCTTTATAAGAGCCACATCCAAATAATTTACCCTATCAAAAGAAATCTGATGGGTAAATTTTAAAAAGGAGGTAGTAGTGTGTAAATAATCAATAAACTTTTCAATGTCTCCCACAGCGCCATTTCAAAAAATACATATGTCATCAAGAAATCTAACATAAAAGTTCCAATGATTTGAAAAGGAACTGTTGATGACATACTTACTCTCCCACATATACATGATAATATCCGCATATGTTGGGGCACAATTGGCTCCCATGGAAACTCCCGAGATCTGATGGAAATACTCGCCAGCAAAGAAAATATAATTATTTTTCAGAACCAATTCCATTAGGTTGGTAATGACATGGACGTCGTTATTGGTGATATTCGGGCACTCCCACATTGCTTCCTCCAACCATTCCAACCCTAGCTCACTAGGGATGACGGAGAAAAGATCAACCACATCAATTGTTAAAAACACAACTTCTTTTCAAATAAATGAGGTTGTATGCTACGCAAAAAGGCCCAGGAATCCTTTAATATATAATCTTGCCTTCCCCACAGTTCTTTTAATTTCCAATCCAGGTACTTAGAAATGTTATGAGTTTTAGAACCTTGGGCAGCCACAATGGGCCTCAAAGGAGGGTCCTGCAAGTTTTTATGTACCTTGGGTATCCCAAAAATGGAGGGTACCCTAGGATTGGAATTAGAAAGAAAGGTATAGATGTCCATTTCTATTACTTCCTGGTCCAATAAATCTTGAATAGCCAGGTCTATTTTATGATAGGACAAGTGAATCTCATTTATAGAAGCAGAGGTATACTTGTCATAATCATGTAAAATATCATACATCTTGGCCTGATACAAGTTACAGTCCATAATAACAGTCCCCCCACCCTTGTCAGGTTCCATGATTCTCAATCCAGGGTCTTTACTAAGTTTCTCCAATAAAACTTTTTCATCCATAGTTAGGTTATCCCTGAATCTATCCGAACCTAATTCCTTACGGAACCTGCTCTCAATCCTTTGCTCAAGGTTTTTGAGCTGAGGATGCAGTGGGGGATTGAAAATACTAGATTTTCTCAGATGTAAACTAGAGGCTCCAGATATACCACCTAAAAGGTTTTCCAGGTTCAGTTTACGTATAAAAAGTTTTAAATCCAAAATTGCATGCACCAAATTACTACGCCTATTTGGCACAAATTTAAAACCCTTTGTAAACAATTGGAAGCATGTGTCAGAGATCAAAAAGTCACTGTAGTTATAAATACAGTAATTTTCTTTAGTGTGCAAGGAAAACTGCCCTAACGGTATACTGGATGACTGGTCACATTCTACCAGTTGTGCCCTCTGTTCTTCTTCCATACTCGAGGGGGCCCCCCACCCCCTCTCTGTTCCTGTGGACCCCGGTCTAAAGGGGGGTGGTCTTCATTGGAATGCTGCCCCTGCTCTCGTATGCGCTCAGATCTGCATAACACTTGCTCACCTTCAAAGCCTTCCCCTGGTATTTCATCTGTAGAGAATATTTCCCCCCTAGAATTTTCCAAAATAATAGGGTTGGGATCATTAGGCCTATATAAAGGTTCACTGGCCTGATTATAAGTATGCCATCTATTATGTGGAGGGTTAGGATACTGCCGCCCCTCCTGATATTCTAATATGTCCCTCCTTAACTTTTTGTATTTGCGACTGAGCACCATATCGCAATGTAAGTCAACATCCCTCCTGATGTCATGGTATTTAACTGTATCAAAGAGCAAATCTTCTGACATACGTTTATAATAGTTAGAAATATCCTGTTGCAAAATAGAAAGCTCATAACTGTTTTTCTTAATAATAGCTTTAACTATATTTAGACCACATTGATCAAAGGCAGCAATAAGCTCTTTATGAAAATCACTTCCAGGTATAACCTGGTTAGGGTATTTAGAAACCCTAAGACCTTTAGGCACAATACCTTTGTTTAAGTTCTCAGTCAAATATAAATTGTCCAACTCCAAAGTTTTGTAACGATACAAGGCGTTTTCAAAGAGACGTTGGGTCTCCAAATAAGTCCTACCCGGTCCTGCACGGCCGTTGTTATGCTGGTCAAACAAAAATTGAGGCTTAGTAAACATCCAGTCCGTGAATGTAGAGGTAGGAAGGACATTCTCCTGATAGTCGACACTCCTATTTGTTTCCGGACTCGGAGAAACAACGGCCTCACGCAAAACCGCCGGTGTACAGTCAAAGTCGTTGGTACCACAACTCCCTTGCTTCACCCTCGCTTTGGTACGGACTGTACCAAGTAAACCACTACTGGAAGGTGAAATATTGTGGGATGAGGCGACCAATTGCACAATATTACGTTGTTCGTTGATTATATTGTTAATACCTACTCCAATAGGTGTAAGCAAATTGATCAAAGTGGTCAGTTGACCCATAAGTTGTACAAATCCGTCCCCTTCGGACCTGGATCCATCGACAGGAAAATGTCTCTGTCCCTCCTGCCCAAGAGGAGAAACCGGGCTGGCTGCCATAACAAACCTTCCAAAAAGAACAACGCTGCAAATAGACAAATAATAACCACAAAAGCAGCTATACCAGTCCGGAATCACCAGGACAAGTTGATCTCACAATGAGGTACTGACCACAAAGCGGTATAACCACGAAGCTTTATTAACGTGTAAAATTATATGCCACAAGCAGAACACACACGTTTTCGTCAAAGTAATGGCTTCTTCAGATAAAATCCATTAAACAAACCACACCTTAAATAGTATCCACCCCTACAGGTTCAATCAATTGAATAAAACAATAAATCTTATACAAAAGATATATATAAACAAAACATATTTAAACAATCCTTATTTCCACATAAAAATAATGAATCCATTTCTATAGTGCCTTTTTTAAAGTTAAAAGCTGGATGTATTTAGTTAGGTAATAGCTATTTATTACAAATTGTGTAAAAAATATTATTTTATTTACTGCAGTACTTATACTAAGCACCTTCATATTTATATTTTAAGTTTTTATATATTTTTATGTGGAAATAAGGATTGTTTAAATATGTTTTGTTTATATATATCTTTTGTATAAGATTTATTGTTTTATTTAATTAATTGATTGAACCTGTAGGGGTGGATACTATTTAAGGTGTGGTTTGTTTAATGGATTTTATCTGAAGAAGTCATTACTTTGACGAAAACGTGTGTGTTCTGCTTGTGGCATATAATTTTACACGTTAATAAAGCTTCGTGGTTATACCGCTTTGTGGTCAGTACCTCATTGTGAGTTCAACTTGTCCTGGTGATTCCGGACTGGTATAGCTGCTTTTGTGGTTATTATTTGTCTATTTGCAGCGTTGTTCTTTTTGGAAGGTTTGTTATGGCAGCCAGCCCGGTTTCTCCTCTTGGGCAGGAGGGACAGAGACATTTTCCTGTCGATGGATCCAGGTCCGAAGGGGACGGATTTGTACAACTTACGGGTCAACTGACCACCTTGATCAATTTGCTTACACCTATTGGAATAGGTATTAATAATATAATCAACGAACAACGTAATATTGTGCAATTGGTCACCTCATCCCACAATATTTCACCTTCCAGTAGTGGTTTACTTGGTACAGTCCGTACCAAAGCGAGGGTGAAGCAAGGGAATTGTGGTACCAACGACTTTGACTGTACACCGGCGGTTTTGCGTGAGGTCATGTTTCCGAGTCCGAAACAAATAGGAGTGTCGACCATCAGGAGAATGTCCTTCCTACCTCTACATTCACGGACTGGATGTTTACTAAGCCTCAATTTTGTTTGACCAGCATAACAACGGCCGCAGGACCGGTAGGACTTATTTGGAGACCCAACGCCTCTTTGAAAACGCCTTTGTATCGTTACAAAACTTTGGAGTTGGACAATTTATATTTGACTGAGAACTTAAACAAAGGTATTGTGCCTAAAGGTCTTAGGGTTTCTAATACCCTAACCAGGTTATACCTGGAAGTGATTTTCATAAAGAGCTTATTGCTGCCTTTGATCAATGTGGTCTAAATATAGTTAAAGCTATTATTAAGAAAAACAGTTATGAGCTTTCTATTTTGCAACAGGATATTTCTAACTATTATAAACGATGTCAGAAGATTTGCTCTTTGATACAGTTAAATACCATGACATCAGGAGGGATGTTGACTTACATTGCGATATGGTGCTCAGTCGCAAATACAAAAAGTTAAGGAGGGACATATTAGAATATCAGGAGGGGCGGCAGTATCCTAACCCTCCACATAATAGATGGCATACTTATAATCAGGCCAGTGAACCTTTATATAGGCCTAATGATCCCAACCCTATTATTTTGGAAAATTCTAGGGGGGAAATATTCTCTACAGATGAAATACCAGGGGAAGGCTTTGAAGGTGAGCAAGTGTTATGCAGATCTGAGCGCATACTACAGCAGGGGCAGCATTCCAATGAAGACCACCCCCCTTTAGACCGGGGTCCACAGGAACAGAGAGGGGGTGGGGGGCCCCCTCGAGTATGGAAGAAGAACAGAGGGCACAACTGGTAGAATGTGACCAGTCATCCAGTATACCGTTAGGGCAGTTTTCCTTGCACACTAAAGAAAATTACTGTATTTATAACTACAGTGACTTTTTGATCTCTGACACATGCTTCCAATTGTTTACAAAGGGTTTTAAATTTGTGCCAAATAGGCGTAGTAATTTGGTGCATGCAATTTTGGATTTAAAACTTTTTATACGTAAACTGAACCTGGAAAACCTTTTAGGTGGTATATCTGGAGCCTCTAGTTTACATCTGAGAAAATCTAGTATTTTCAATCCCCCACTGCATCCTCAGCTCAAAAACCTTGAGCAAAGGATTGAGAGCAGGTTCCGTAAGGAATTAGGTTCGGATAGATTCAGGGGTAACCTAACTATGGATGAAAAAGTTTTATTGGAGAAACTTAGTAAGGACCCTGGATTGAGAATCATGGAACCTGACAAGGGTGGGGGGACTGTTATTATGGACTGTAACTTGTATCAGGCCAAGATGTATGATATTTTACATGATTATGACAAGTATACCTCTGCTTCTATAAATGAGATTCACTTGTCCTATCATAAAATAGACCTGGCTATTCAAGATTTATTGGACCAGGAAGTAATAGAAATGGACATCTATACCTTTCTTTCTAATTCCAATCCTAGGGTACCCTCCATTTTTGGGATACCCAAGGTACATAAAAACTTGCAGGACCCTCCTTTGAGGCCCATTGTGGCTGCCCAGGGTTCTAAAACTCATAACATGTCTAAGTACCTGGATTGGAAATTAAAAGAACTGTGGGGAAGGCAAGATTATATATTAAAGGATTCCTGGGCCTTTTTGCGTAGCATACAACCTCATTTATTTGAAAAAGAAGTTGTGTTTTTAACAATTGTTGTGGTTGATCTTTTCTCCGTCATCCCTAGTGAGCTAGGGTTGGAATGGTTGGAGGAAGCAATGTGGGAGTGCCCGAATATCACCAATAACGACGTCCATGTCATTACCAACCTAATGGAATTGGTTCTGAAAAATAATTATATTTTCTTTGCTGGCGAGTATTTCCATCAGATCTCGGGAGTTTCCATGGGAGCCAATTGTGCCCCAACATATGCGGATATTATCATGTATATGTGGGAGAAGAAGTATGTCATCAACAGTTCCTTTTCAAATCATTGGAACTTTTATGTTAGATTTCTTGATGACATATGTATTTTTTGAAATGGCGCTGTGGGAGACATTGAAAAGTTTATTGATTATTTACACACTACTACCTCCTTTTTAAAATTTACCCATCAGATTTCTTTTGATAGGGTAAATTATTTGGATGTGGCTCTTATAAAGGAAGGTGAAGGGGTAAAATCTTGTGTTTACAGAAAACCCACCTTTTCTAATGGTTATTTGCATTATACGAGTTCACATCCACACTATCAAAAAAGGGGTATTCTTAAGGGACAATTTTTTCGAGTTTCTCAAATGACTTCTGTTGAAGAAGACTTTAGATTGGAATGCGGGGTTTTAACATCTTTGTTTTTGGAGAGGGGCTACCCTATTGAAATGATTACATCAGTACAGGAAGAGGTTAGTGCAGCTCGAAATACCAGGTTTAGACCCATTTTGGGAGAGACGTGTATAGGGCTTGATAGGGGGACCCCTATGGGCACAATGGAAACAAATCTTGGCAATTTTACTTTTATTACCAATTTTAGTGGCAATGTATTCCACATTAAGAACATTGTTGAGAAAGAATGGTCCATGTTTCAAGAACTAACTGATTTGAACACCTTCAAGTCCAGGTCAGTTAAAACAATATACAGAAGGGGCCAAAATATGAAAAGATTATTGGAAAATCAGGAGTTTTGTATACCAACTTCAAGAAATAAAACTGGTACATATAAGTGTGGGCATTGTTCGTATTGTAAGTTTATAATGCAAGGCAGTCATTTGTATCTGGAGAGTCGGGACAGGGATATTAAGACCAATGGTTATTGTAATTGTATGTCCAGTGGATTGGTTTATTTGGCTATATGTCAAATGTGCCCGGCGTTTTACGTCGGAAAAACTGAGCGTCAGTTTAAAAGGCGCATATATGAACATAGGTATGACATAGCCAAGTGTAAAATCACCAATGCATTGTATAAGCATTCCACAGAATGTAAAGGGGCAAGTTTCTTGTTCTTTGTCATATAAATGGTTCCAAAGGATATAAGAGGTGGGCCCTGGGAGGCTAGTTTGGCACACAGGGAAACCTTTTGGCAGATTTTGCTGGAGGCTACAACAGCCCCAGGTTTAAATGAATCCATTTCTATAGTGCCTTTTTTAAAGTTAAAAGCTGGATGTATTTAGTTAGGTAATAGCTATTTATTACAAATTGTGTAAAAAATATTATTTTATTTACTGCAGTACTTATACTAAGCACCTTCATATTTATATTTTAAGTTTTTATATATTTTTATGTGGAAATAAGGATTGTTTAAATATGTTTTGTTTATATATATCTTTTGTATAAGATTTATTGTTTTATTTAATTAATTGATTGAACCTGTAGGGGTAGATACTATTTAAGGTGTGGTTTGTTTAATGGATTTTATCTGAAGAAGCCATTACTTTGACGAAAACGTGTGTGTTCTGCTTGTGGCATATAATTTTACACGTTAATAAAGCTTCGTGGTTATACCGCTTTGTGGTCAGTACCTCATTGTGAGTTCAACTTGTCCTGGTGATTCCGGACTGGTATAGCTGCTTTTGTGGTTACTATGGTAGCCAAGATGTACCTACGGCAGGTGTGTAATGTGACAGGTTCAAACACAAATGTGCGGAGTCCAGGAAACTTTATACACCAACAAGTACACAATGAAAGGTGTATTCTGCCTATCACTCTCTCTGTCAGATATATATATATATATATATATATATATATATATATATATATATATATATATATATATATATATATATACATATATATATAATACAGATAGAAAGCGTGATAGAGAGATATATGTTGATATATACGGATTCACCGATATCTGCAAATATATAGATAGGTCAACGACATGTACACAACCATGGATGTACAAATAAATAGGATACTGCCAACTATGGAATGTGTCACATACCGACACGCGTAACCACGAGGCAAAAAGACTGAAAGAACACAGTACCAGAACACTAGAACCACGAGTAATATTATCACGATATGAAGGGACATTTAGTTACCGCTGCCGGTGTTGCGGTCCCCATAGGTACTGTGTTCAACTGTGTTTGTGATTGCCGTAGTCTGTGTATGTGTGTGTTGAGGGTGCCGTGTGCATTTCTGTGTGACTGTAATGTGTGTGTGTGTCTGCATCGTGTGTCTGTTAGTGCTAACTCGAAGGTAGATCATTACGGTAGGTGTGGTTATAGCTAGCCATAGGCATACGGTTACCACCTGTCCCACATTAGGAGGGCAGCCCCTCCCTGGGCAGTTGTGTCCTGACATAAAACATTAAAAAGGGCAAATGTCCGAGATTGTAGGACATAATTATGTCCCATATATTATGTAATAGTTGCATTAAATAGTTATGACTGTATGTAAGAAACGTAAATGTTACATGAAATATGATAAGTAGCCAAAGTCCTACAAGAATAAGTATGTATTCAGGATAAAAGTATGTGCTATCCTGTGTACTGACCATGGGTATGTGTCGGCCTGTAAACACCAATGTGTGTCCCGCAAATGTCCCACTATGGCCATTTGAAAAGGTGGCAACCCATGCCAAAGAGGTTCAGTTACCAACACAACTGCAATGAGTGCAAATATCTGGGACAGAAATACACGGGACAGCTGTCATTTAGTAACATTTCTTTACATATCACTGTACTTCTGGAGGTATGGAAGTATCAACCTCACCTGCATACTATATAGAAACCAATTAACAATGGCCCAATGTATATGCCCGTAACAAAAGTCTACTAACGGATAGGTCTTTAATTAGGGAAGGAGCCCACACACATATATGGAATATGTAGAAATGCAAGCCCCACAAACCTGTATATGCTACGTACACCCACCTACATCCCCCACACACGAAACTATAGCAATACAGACTGTAATAACAGCACAAACATCCACTCACTCAATTACATCTGCAGAAGCGTTAACATACCTTGTGAGAAACACATTTTTAAAGGCGCCATGTGAAATCGTAGCCATTGTATAATGGAACAGACGGCGATGTTACAGGTTTTGTTTGCAATAGTCCCTTATCAGACGGTTGAGATGACAGGTACACTCACATGTAGAACCACATACTCTAGCCGTCACACACAATCCATGGGGGACGTGAATCCAAAATATCCATGTCTCTACACATAGCAGTTGCAATTACACACAACAAAATACATACAGGCCGTCTCCCCAAAGGTAGGGCAAATGGGCAATGCCCAGGTGGAGAAATCAATTATACCCCACTTTTGCAGCGTAATTGGCGAATGGAGTAGCTGCACAGCTGATGTGCATGTAATAATTTACTCAGGAACACCAATTGGTGGCAGGAAACCACATGTTACAGGTATCGACGTATATAAGGATGACTTGCCAGACATTCAAACCGTATGCTCATACCATAGAACTGTTTAAACAGTTTAAGAGAAATAGTTACAAAAGTTCCGAACGCTAACAAGGTATGTAGAACACTCAGTATGTTAGTGTTTGTATAGCCTGTTTTGTATTAATTAAAAGTGTCCACAATGCATAAAGTGGGAAAAGGTATTATGCAGTGATGTCTTGCTGGGCATAGTAACGCTTGTAGAAATTGTGTGTCCTGCAGTGGGCCACAAGGTAAACATCACAGACACCACAAGGGATGCTACATGAGGGCTTTAAACAGAACAATTCCATACCACCTGCCATCAGTGGTAGGGTATGTCAAACAAGTACGTGCTATAGCAGAGGATAGTATATGTTGATATACTGTCACAGTAGGCATGTGTATGGGCATATAACGACAATGACATGCCTAAGGTGGTCCTGCTGTGCAAGTATGCTTTGCATTATGGGATAATATGTAAAATATGTGTAATGTACAGTATTGTAAGTAGATATGTCAGATATTCTACACAGCATAACAGTCATATCATGCATACCAAAGGTATTGTCTATTGGCATGTACAATATACAATAAGAGGATACATATGGCTTGTAGTCATGGGACACTGTAACAGCATGATAGCTAATCGAAATGGAAGAGCTACTAAATTAACCATGCACAAAGGACATGTAATAGCTTCACAGGTTCATAGTGGGGTACTATGCTGTCTGGCAAGTCTATGTGTAAGCCCAACTACAGTGTTTACACCAGCGGCACCTCTCTAGGGTAGTGTCCTGTCTGTGAACAGCAGAGCCATGTGTTACCTGCACCTCTGCACAGTACAGCCACTGCAGTGATCCCTGGCATACATGTGTGTCTCCCATCCACCAAGTGAGGTATCACATGAACAGTGCTACTGAGTGTCCCTGCGTGATGTACATAGGAATCATGTTCCAAAGCATGGTGAGTGTCTGGTTTGGGAATGTAACCCTCAAGCACATCCCACTCATCATTGCGTGTGTGCACATATCCATGAGCATGTTGCTTTCAGTGGCTTTTGCTTATGTCACTTATGTGGAGTATATCCATGAATATTGTTGTGGACATGGGCCCTGTATGTTCAGCAAAGGTCACCCCTGAGTATGCAGTATGCAAATGTGTACAGTCGTGGTGTCCGTAGTTCTGCCGCATACGTCAACCTTCGGAGCTCAATAATCCTCATGGTGTGTTAATGTTGTGGTATGTAAAGCCGTAGCTGTTCTGTAAGGTACACCCTAAACGGGGTGTTGTACCCTTGAATGTGTGTATACGTCAGGAGTTCAGAGGTACAATGGGTACCTATGTTCCAGCTACAAACCCAGTACAGATAAGGGTGGCCACATTGAAGGATATCCATGCCACATTGGCAATATGGTTATCAAAGGAGTGGGTGCTACATACGTGTGTACTATGATCACGTACAATGTGACATGTATGTAGAGGACTACCACCTATGTGATAGTCAGTGGGTGATTGGTGCAATGCAAAGGGGATGTTCATGCACCTTGTGTCATGCAGCTTGAGGTCATGATATTGATATCAGGTATCCGTCACAGTGACATCCTTATGGAGGGAGTCAGTATCAGCTGGTGGATCAATCATGGCACTTTGTATGCAGTTGACTGGAAAGCTAGTCAGGGAAAGTCCCTCTGTGCTAGCCTGTACCTCAGGTAAGCATATACCGAACATGAGGGGCCCTATGACTGAGGACTGTGGTATGCCAAGCGTAACTGAAATACAGTAGGTACTCTGCTATGCTACCCTCATTGTGTGGGTCCTGTCCGTGAGCCACTTTGCATAACATCCTGCGACATAGGGGTCGTTGTGCAGGTGGATGTGTATGTTGTCAGTACCAGAATGGAGAACTGTGCTGAAAGCCAATGAGAGGACAATGTAGGCTGTGTGGACCCCCATGAAATATGATAAGTAGCCAAAGTCCTACAAGAATAAGTATGTATTCAGAATAAAAGTATGTGCTATCCTGTGTACTGACCATGGGTATGTGTCGGCCTGTAAACACCAATGTGTGTCCCGCAAATGTCCCACTATGGCCATTTGAAAAGGTGGCAGCCCATGCCAAAGAGGTTCAGTTACCAACACAACTGCAATGAGTGCAAATATCTGGGACAGAAATACACGGGACAGCTGTCATTTAGTAACATTCCTTTACATATCACTGTATTTCCGGAGGTATGGAAGTATCAACCTCACCTGCATACTATATAGAAACCAATTAACAATGGCCCAATGTATATGCCCGTAACAAAAGTCTACTAACGGATAGGTCTTTAATTAGGGAAGGAGCCCACACACATATATGGAATATGTAGAAATGCAAGCCCCACAAACCTGTATATGCTACGTATACCCACCTACATCCCCCACACACGTAACTATAGCAATACAGACTGTAATAACAGCACAAACATCCACTCACTCAATTACATCTGCAGAAGCGTTAACATACCTTGTGAGAAACACATTTTTAAAGGCGTCATGTGAAATCGTAGCCATTGTATAATGGAACAGACGGCGATGTTACAGGTTTTGTTTGCAATAGTCCCTTATCAGACGGTTGAGATGACAGGTACACTCACATGTAGAACCACATACTCTAGCCGCCACACACAATCCATGGGGGACATGAATCCAAAATATCCATGTCTCTACACATAGCAGTTGCAATTACACACAACAAAATACATACAGGCCGTCTCCCCAAAGGTAGGGCAAATGGGCAATGCCCAGGTGGAGAAATCAATTATACCCCACTTTTGCAGCGTAATTGGCGAATGGAGTAGCTGCACAGCTGATGTGCATGTAATAATTTTCTCAGGAACACCAATTGGTGGCAGGAAACCACATGTTACAGGTATCGACGTATATAAGGATGACTTGCCAGACATTCAAACCGTATGCTCATACCATAGAACTGTTTAAACAGTTTAAGAGAAATAGTTACAAAAGTTCCGAACGCTAACAAGGTATGTAGAACACTCAGTATGTTAGTGTATGTATAGCCTGTTTTGTATTAATTAAAAGTGTCCACAATGCATAAAGTGAGAAAAGGTATTATGCAGTGATGTCTTGCTGGGCATAGTAATGCTTGTAGAAATTGTGTGTCCTGCAGTGGGCCACAAGGTAAACATCACAGACACCACAAGGGATGCTACATGAGGGCTTTAAACAGAACAATTCCATACCACCCGCCATCAGTGGTAGAGTATGTCAAACAAGTACGTGCCATAGCAGGGGATAGTATATGTTGATATACTGTCACAGTAGGCATGTGTATGGGCATATAACGACAATGACATGCCTAAGGTGGTCCTGCTGTGCAAGTATGCTTTGCATTATGGGATAATATGTAAAATATGTGTAATGTACAGTATTGTAAGTAGATATGTCAGATATTCTACACAGCATAACAGTCATATCATGCATACCAAAGGTATTGTCTATTGGCATGTACAATATACAATAAGAGGATACATATGGCTTGTAGTCATGGGACACTGTAAAAGCATGATAGCTAATCGAAATGGAAGAGCTACTCAATTAACCATGCACAAAGGACATGTAATAGCTTCACAGGTTCATAGTGGGGTACTATGCTGTCTGGCAAGTCTATGTGTAAGCCCAACTACAGTGTTTACACCAGCAGCACCTCTCTAGGGTAGTGTCCTGTCTGTGAACAGCAGAGGCATGTGTTACCTGCACCTCTGCACAGTACAGCCACTGCAGTGATCCCTGGCATACATGTGTGTCTCCCATCCACCAAGTGAGGTATCACATGAACAGTGCTACTGAGTGTCCCTGCGTGATGTACATAGGAATCATGTTCCAAAGCATGGTGAGTGTCTGGTTTGGGAATGTAACCCTCAAGCACATCCCACTCATCATTGTGTGTGTGCACATATCCATGAGCATGTTGCTTTCAGTGGCTTTTGCTTATGTCACTTATGTGGAGTATATCCATGAATATTGTTGTGGACATGGGCCCTGTATGTTCAGCAAAGGTCACCCCTGAGTATGCAGTATGCAAATGTGTACAGTCGTGGTGTCTGTAGTTCTGCCGCATATGTCAACCTTCGGAGCTCAATAAGCCTCATGGTGTGTTAATGTTGTGGTATGTAAAGCTGTAGCTGTTCTGTAAGGTACACCCTAAATGGGGTGTTGTACCCTTGAATGTGTGTATACGTCAGGAGTTCAGAGGTACAATGGGTACCTATGTTCCAGCTACAAACCCAGTACAGATAAGGGTGGCCACATTGAAGGATATCCATGCCACATTGGCAATATGGTTATCAAAGGAGTGGGTGCTACATACGTGTGTACTATGATCACGTACAATGTGACATGTATGTAGAGGACTACCACCTATGTGATATTCAGTGGGTGATTGGTGCAATGCAAAGGGGATGTTCATGCACCTTGTGTCATGCAGCTTGAGGTCATGATATTGATATCAGGTATCCGTCACAGTGACATCCTTATGGAGGGAGTCAGTATCAGCTGGTGGATCAATCATGGCACTTTGTATGCAGTTGTCTGGAAAGCTAGTCAGGGAAAGTCCCTCTGTGCTAGCCTGTACCTCAGGTAAGCATATGCCGAACATGAGGGGCCCTATGACTGAGGACTGTGGTACGCCAAGCGTAACTGAAATACAGTAGGTACTATGGTATGCTACCCTCATTGTGTGGGTCCTGTCCGTGAGCCACTTTGCATAACATCCTGCGACATAGGGGTCGTTGTGCAGGTGGATGTGTATGTTGTCAGTACCAGAATGGAGAATTGTGCTGAAAGCCAATGAGAGGACAATGTAGGCTGTGTGGACCCCCCTTACCATCATCAACTAACCTGGTAACTGTATCAAAGGAGCCCACCAGATGCAGGAGCCATGCTCTGGCCATAACAAGTCCAACCTGGGTGGCATCAAAGGACTGGAGCCCACCAATATCTCTATGAATGACTTCCATGATGATGTGCCCCATAGCCTTGCAGAACAGTCCAGTCAGGCATATATGGCAATAGTCCCTCTGGTTCATTGTGGCGCCACCTGTGTGGAGTGTGATAACTGTTGCTGTGTGCCATTCAGGGGCCACAATGTCTGATACAAGGCTATTACTGAATCTGGTGGCCAAGTGGGGAGACATGTCGTTCAGAGGTTTGTGTAAATCACAGCCTGGGATGTTGGATGATCACATGAAGTCAGTGTTCCAGGCCTTAGAGAGTGCAGGTTAGTACTGTGTAGTTGTGACCACAGGGACACTGCAATGCTCCTGCATGGATTGTGGCCCTGTAGGGAGTGAGAGGGTGTAATGTTAGCATTGAACCCATCCGCCAGGATGTTGCCAACATCACTTGGTTCTGTAATGTTCCTGAGTAACTGTCGTATGTCAGAGCAGATGTGGGTATTGCCATTGATTACTGACATACTTCCATAATGCATTGTGGTACAACCTGGAATGTGTCACAGTAATGTTTACGTAGCTTGGTTCGGAGTATGTGATAAGGGATCCCGTAGCCCTACTGAGGCTGACCAGTGAGCTACCCCACCCATGGGATTGTACTCCACTTTGCAACAGCCTCCACCTTTTGTTGTACATTATGTCCATGGAACTGGACCCCCAGAGTGGCGTCCGTTATCTGGTGGGTACCATCATGGCTCTGTTTGGAATAGCATGATCCATGCAGTCGTGTAAGTGCTAATGAAGTGCACTGGGGCATGTTTCAGCATTTGTATGTGCATTGTCCATCTGCACAGGTGTCATGACGTTTACTACTGCTGTCATAAGACGTCTGTAGTAGGCGTTGTAGTAATCTTGTACTGTGTATGCCATGAAGGGTGTGGTGCCGGGATGTAGATAACAAGGGTGATTAGCATATGTTCGGAAACCACCAACGTGGGGATAACCCCAGGTGTGGAACACCAATCACATGTTGGTAGTGTCCATGTCTAGGATATTGTTGGTCTTGGAGGTGGTGTGTATGGGTTGATCCAGCCGAGTGGAGGTTATGAATCCCAGACAGCATTGGCCTAATGTGTCGGTACATGAGTGGCTATCCCAGTTAAGTGTGGGGTAGTGTCAGTCTCACATCAGTAGTACCTGTCTGAACCCTACTGTCCAGTACACCAAGAAATTAGGACTGGTAACCGTGGGGTATGTTGTTGAATCCATAGCATGTTGCAATGTGTATAGCAGTTCTGTCCACAGTCAGTTGCACGTGGATCACCTTTGATGCATTGTGCTAAGTAACTAGCCAGGAGGAGTGTACACCATAGTGGAATATGGGAACACCTCAGCCATGGGTGTTCTGGTCCAGGTTACATGACTGAAAGGTGTGGTCTGCGTATACATGACTGAAAGGTGTGTTCTGCATATAACCTGTCAGTGCAGGTGTGCTCTGCGGAGCCTAGAGGCAGGTCCCAGTCACTGCAGAGATATTGAAGTGGTCCATTATAAGGAGTGCCTTGCCTGCGTGTGTCAGAGATGAAGATGTCAAGCATCGAGTCACATGACCCCATGTTTTGCTTGCCTGTTCCCGTTCTGGTGGTGAATGTTATTGGAAACTGTGAAAGACAGGCAGTATAGGAGCAGCAAGAGCCTTACATGTTATCTGTACTCCCAGGGCTGACAGGTGCAGGTCATCTGTGCCAAAGCATCGTGTTTTGTTGACTATGTCAGTCAAAGCGGACAGATACTAGATGCCTGTGGAATGACAGCAGAAGCATAGGCAACTGTTGAAGTGAAACAATCAGTCGTTGTACAGTGGTTTCAAGTCCGGATGAATGCATAATGCTCCCCAGGGCTTGGCTGATACCTTCAGGGCTACAAGACCGGTGAGCTATTGCATGTCCCTGCACATGTAGTCTGTGAAGTTGCATCTCAGGGCAGTCACACTAACATGGAGAATGACAGTCAAATTGTACCTGGTGAGGTGTGGCCTGGGTGCATAGGTTATGTTGCAGAGCCAGTTACCTGACAGCTAGATGTAAGTGACTATCGCCTTGTGTAGCCTGCTGAGTGGGACATCAGTGTGACCGCCTACAGAGTCACCTATGACTGGTGTGTTGTGTATGTTATAACACCCTATTGGCTGTATGTGATGGGCACACATGAGTCTGTGGGCTATAAGTTGTTGTTGTTGTGTTTGGTGATGGGGGCTGCCTTTGGTGCCTACACAGAGTATGGACAGTTTCTGCAAAAGTTGTACTCATACTATGTGTGGCCTGTGGTGGTGGATATCTTGTGAGACTATGTGATGAGTGGGGTGTGTTGCAAATGTTACATGTCCCCATATGACTGTCAGGTTCAGTCTGGGTTGGTGAGAGCATTACCCCAGCATGGCTACATATGTGCATCTCCCACAGGCTGTAGTGTCATATGTTGGGAGGTGAGCATTGACTGTGTACATGAGACAATTGCTCTATTGCCAGATGTATGCCATATTCATCATATAGACAGGCAATAGCACTGGTACGTGACAGTTAGACATGCCTGTATATTCAACCATGTCTCACAAGATATGTGAGTTATGTGTGTACAACAGTTGTTGTACTGTAAGCAAGCTGGAAATGTAAGGACAGACAGTGTACTTGTGAAAAATGGTTTGGAATGGGTGCTATATTAATTAGTAGCTCATGAAGTGCTCACAAGTTCTGAACAAGTGCTGAGCATGAAAATGCAATACAGATAGGGTGTTGGATAATATCAACCCACAAGTGGTGATGACAGTCATAATTGGAGGCACTGCACTATTACCCTGCTGAGTATGGTCTGCAAGTCCATGAACCTTTATCAACGTAGATGTTAGCAGTACAGATGTAGATGACAGTACGGATGTTTGACTACATGTACCTTTGTATGTCACAGGAGTGTTCTACCAGTGGCCTGTTGACAGAATCAACACTACAAAAGGTGTCAGAGTGACATGTGCATATCACACCAGTGGCAGCTACAGTAAAACAGGGTTAATGTGTTGTACTCCCCCCTCATTGTAGCCCACACCACACAGACAAATGTGAGGCATCTGTGTATGCAAGGATGTGAATGGCCATGACCTATCAGCAATAGCTGTCTCAATGTTGTGGACAACATACAGAATGGGCTTTGTGGGTGAGGTGTGTGACATATGTGCACAATCTGACAGATGACATTAGCATTGTCACCTCTAGGTGAATATCCCTGTACCCATTAACTACCACCTAGGCTGCGGTCAACTTTATGGACACTGTGTAAGAGATGGCGCTGTGCAGTTCACCTCCCTGATTTGGTGACATCTCCAGGCCTATTAGGTAGTCATACGAGGCACCCATGTCATGACAAGGTGTTATCCATGAGCATGGAGATCATTGGACAGGCATACTCAGCACTCGGGTGACCAATATTGGATCACATATCACCTTTAAGGGGTATTGGCCATGCATGGATGGGCAATACCAGCCTTCACAATCCTCACCTCCACTATGCAGCATGCTGGCTACCTTGCATAAAGACATGTGCTACACTATGATGTTGGACATGCTACACGTACATATCCTGATCTGAAAGACATACGTCATGGACAGCCACCATCCTACTACTAGGATCACCACATGCTGGACAGATCCCTGTGCCATACATGTGACATACTCCCGCCATACCATGCAACCCTGTCCATCAAAGCTGCACATGTCATCTCTGTCATACATGGTGTGATGACCGCATGGTAGATGTATTATCAACTGTCTGAATCAGTACTGTGGCACTGATGCACCTCGCAGTGGCAAAATGGCTGTCAGATACAGCTAGGAAACCTTGCCAGTACATGCTATAGTTGATAACCATCCCTGCGAATGACGTCAGGCTAGCCATTGTCCCATGTCTATCACATGTGCAACACAGGCAATCCGTGGCAGGATGTTGAACTGCTGTACAGTGCTGTGTAGATGTATATGGCAAAACACATGCATGTAAAGGTTTCCATGCGTATGTGTACATTGTCACTGCTCAAGTCCATTAAGGCAGGGTATGTGTTGATATGTGACATATACACAGCATCAAGGTCAACAGCATTACTGTGGACACATCCAGGCATGTGCTGATAGGCAAGAACACCAGTGCAGGCAAACAGACATGCCCACATCAAGACAACATTCACATGGAGTATGAACAATGTAATGAGGTGACACACATATATGGTGATGATATCCAATACATAATGGGTGTTGCATGTGTGTGACACAAACATGTCAGTCATGTCAGTGTCATGATGATTTGCAAAGATAACTGTGCAATGTACTAGATTTAATACCAATGTATGTGCAGCAGTATCTCTGTACATCTCTGTGATACTGTGACCTATCACCATCATTATGTCTTACAGATAATGCCTCGTTCATGCCTGCCAGCGTACAGCCACCAGGAGGATGATGTCCTCATCCTGTACCTCCATGAGAACTACGAGGTGTTGTTCAGCCATGTGCCACATCATACCCAGCAGCATGACGACCTGTGGCAGGACCTTCACAGGAGGGTTAATGATGTGGGTGGCCATAACTGCACCTACCAGCAGGTGCGCAGACACTGCATGGACTTGATATGACATTCAAAACAGCGTGCCACTGCAATCGCCAGGAAACAAGGTGGAACAGGTGGTGGGCCACCAACCCAGCCCCCACTCACACCCAACGAGGAGCTACTGGCCAGTCTGGGGACACCCTCAGAACAGCATCCACAAACACTAGCTGCCATTGTGGAGGTGGGTGTCTCCCAACCAATGAGCCTGGAGTTGCCTGGTAAGTCAGTACTGCACATATGACTATTATATCCCATTTAGTTGCATGTGTCACTGTACATTATGTAATGTAACATCACATGCAAGATATGTTTACATACATGCTGCATACTACAGTATGCTACCCTGTGTATGCACACATGTACATACTATATGCTATTGTACAGGCGAATGTGTTAACATGCACAGTGCACCCTGAGGCTGTCGGACAGTCATGGATAATGTTCAAACTGCTGTGTCACCCCTATACAGGTACCTCTGGCGTGCCGCACAGACATCAGTCCATTGCAGGTGAGACTGTCATCAGTATCAGGCATGTTAAAGCATAGATCTATTCGCCATGTGGCCAGTTAACACTTGTACACTTGATGTTTGGTCCGGTCACGATATACAGGTCGCATCTCCCATAATTCACACTGGCTACCCATGTGCAATATATACAAATGAAATGATACACCGACATGAAACCACAGTATCTGTCATTGCTACATGTGTGGACAGCTGTGTATACAACGGTGGAGGTGTTGTACAATGTAGGCATATGTACTATACATTGGAACAACACATGTGTGGTACACAAACAGTACCACACAGTGAGCTGGGATATGGGCAGCCCACAGGAGTCCCAGACATGTAGTGTTCTGGCTGCAATATTGTCACACTATCCCATAACACATACCCCACATACCAAACATACAACCCATTGTCTGCATAGCCCTTTGGATGGTGACATATCTGACATCTATGGGTGTATGTCATATGGGACAACACAGACATGTGAGATAGATGGCCATCACAAACATTTGGCCAACACATGTTCACACATGGCCATGGGGGATGGCCAGAGACATGTAGCCACACAGTAGATCTGATGTGTGTCACACGCCATTCTACCATTACATGTGCAAACAGTACGCTATGTTACTGTTACTTGACGGTGAAGACATAAAACCTACACAGCGGTCCGGTGTTACTGACTGTAAGTCACTTGACACCTTTAACACTTACATCCTCCCGTGTGCATATAGCACATGGTCCAATTACAGCCTTAGATGACTGATTATACAGTTGATGTGGTACACTGGACATCCTAAAAGCCTGTGCACAGCTAGTGGAGGTGTCACTTAAGTCTACCATATAAGATGTGTTGAACATCATGACTGTGTCATAGCATGACAGTAGTCACCTGTACAGCTTCCACAGACATTGACACCACATCAGGCCACAGATACTGTACATTTCCCTTGCTGCTGTAGGACATCACCGTTAGCTGTGCACCTCGTGTGTGTGGTACATCAATGTCATGTGGGACATTGTGAATTGACAATTCTGCCATGTGTGGGCATGGTTACCAGGCAGCTAAGACTCTGTAGTAGTTGTGCAGGGGTGTCATCTGTAGGTCTTTCAGTGACCTGTCACATGACACAGCATGGTTTGGTGTGTATACACCTCAGCATCGTGGGTCACAATCCACAGTTATGTCATGGGTATGCATGCAGTTATGGCTATGCAATGTGTGCATATTATGCACTGTATAGCAATATAGACGCCTCATGATGTAGGCAATGGCACAGTGTCTGTACTTCACACATAGCAATGTAGACGGCTCACACTACACTTCCATGCTCATGCACATTTGCTAAACATGCATTCTATCTGCAGGGCATAAAAACAACACTGCAATGTGATGCCCTTTACAATGCTGTACATGTGTCAGGACACCATTGTGTCAGACATGTATGCATATTAATGCACACGTCAGCAGATTACACATCAAGGTCACTTCAACCATCTGTACTGTTAACCTGTTCTGGTCCACATGGTGTATCACGGGGATGCATGCTTACTACCATGATTGAGTGAACTGCATGGCTACTGATATGACACCTGCTTTCTGTTGTGTGCAACCCAAGGAGGTATGCTAACTAACACTATTAATGTCTGAGCTGCATGCCGTCTGCTGTATCACATTTATGCTGCATGCCGTCTGTCAAATCACATGCATGGTGTCTGTGTGTGTGTGTGTGTGTGTGTGTGTGTGTGTGTGTGTGTGTGTGTGTGTGTGTGTGTGTGTGTGTGTGTCTGTGTGTCTGTGTGTGTGTGTGTGTGTGTGTGTGTGTGTGTGTGTGTCTATTGTAATTTAGAGTCTTTCTTTGCATTCACAGGTGATGTAGGTGCGTTACCCACCTGCGGTCCATCTGATGTTAGTGTCCCCACAGATACTAGCAGTGATGAACATATGCATGAGGTACAGGCAGGGTTGTCAGGGGCTGAATCTGTGCAATGGTTGCCATCCCAGCTATGCCCCCCCTCTTCCCCGCACACAGTTCTGCTGCCAACACATACCGCATCATCAGTGGCCATAGAGGAAGGACAGTCAGCATCTGTTAGCGTGGAACAAGAATGTGTGGTGGCTACAGAAGGTGTGTCTCCACACCATGGTGTCAGTGTAATCACTGCAGATGTGCCACTCAGGCATGTGGCCAGTGCTGCTCGTAGGTGGACCTCCGGCAGACATGCACCTGCAGGACAGAGCGCAGCAGCTGGTGTCACCAGACGCATGTTCCAGACTGTAATGGCGGCACAGGCACGTGCTGAATGGCAGAACAGAGAAAGGCAGAGGCTGCAGAGGGCTACTGTCTGTACTCTAAATGACAACATCCAGGCATTGTCAAATGCTCAACAGCAGATTGCTGATGTTCTGGACAGGTGATTGGGTGACATGGTTGGAATCCTTGACCGTGGCATGGCAATCCGCGAGCGTGAGCTGTCTGTGCTGGAACATCTGGTAGGAGTGAGGCGTAGGCCACATGGATGTAGGCCAGCTAAACCACCTAGTGCAGGTCAATGTGGCCGTGCCACCTCACATGTCGCTCCCATAGTGCCGGTAGCAGTGGCAGTGCAGCTGGTGCTGTGCTGTCCACACCAGGATACAGCAGGCCACGTGGACGTAGCCCTGGATGTTCCCAGCGGGGACACGGTTCCAGTGGATGTGTTGTTGGACAGTAGCCAAGCTGTACCTCTGCCTGGTAGTGCCCGTGCAACCCCTGGCAGGCACAGGTCACGTAGCCGGACACAGTGAGCTGTACATCCTGGTCTGTACAGTCTGGAGCTGTCAATAATACCCCTGTGTAGGCCTCACAAAAGGCAGTACTGTGTGCACACATACACGCACATGGAAAAAACATCTGTAGGGCACCACAACACCCACATGCATAATGACCACACACGTCCAATCAGATCACCGGCCCTTACCCACACACATGATGTCATCCAATGGTGCAGCCTATGCCCCTGGAAAACATTATCACCCTGTGCATATGATGAAGCCTGTGCCGCATTCCTGTCATCCACATCATCGGTGCAGGGACATGCTCAAATGGTCTGATGCACAGGGTGAACAGAATAGTGAGAGAGGTGTATATTACATTAGTTGTGTACTGTTGACACGCACCAGGCATACCATATAGTACAGGTTTATCATGCATTGTTATATGTTCACAGTATGTGTCTTGGTAACAACAGTAACAGCATGCTGGTAATGATGCCCTGGTTCCCTCCTTATGGTCTACTTGCATGTGCCAACAAGTAGCAACGTTTGCAGTTTCCCATGTGTAAATGTGGAGTACTCACAGGCACGTATGGCAATATCAGCATGCTATACGTAGCCTCAACCTGACTGTTGGAAAGACTAACATACCACAGATGTCCACACATCTACTGATCCAGAAGTAGGTGTGCTGTTTAGTAGGCTACAGTGGCTAGAGACATGACATCCATACCAGGTCACATCACAGGTATGTTGACATGGTGCGGGGGGTGTACACAGCGGTCCAGCCGATGATAACATTAGAGGCCACTTGATAGCATGAGGCCTCACTGTGTAGCAGTAATACCCTGTCACATTACAGGAACATGCCCACACTCATGGGGTCAACAACACTATAACGCACACTCCATAGTGTTGAGGTGAGCACCCCTGCCTATGTGGTAATCACCCTCACAATACTGTGCACCCACACGATGCGACACAGAGAATGAATATGTACAGGTAGCCAGTAAGACTGAGACCGATGGCATCAACAGGGTAGTAGACTGCATCACCATGAGGGGTTAGGGATCCTGTCTGTTCTGTATGGTAGCATACACCCTCACTCCATGCACCAGACAGCCATACATACATACACACACACACACACACACACACACACACACACACACACACACACACACACACACACACACACACACACTGTGGAGTCCACAAATGTTATTCACATACGGATAGCTGACATTTGTGTGATACACACACCACCCCTGCCTACGTCATGCTTTCCACACTGCAGTATGTACAGATCTCTACAACAGTGTACAGGGGTGTGTAACAATTGGGATGTATTCCCCACCATATGTGGCATATATGGTCACACAAGCAAACACACATGGCAGTACTGTGAATGATACACCTGCTATATGATGATATGCCTAACAGACATGCCGCAGTATTGGCCGCATTAAGTGTACCAACGCTACCTCTGGCAATTGTGCTGCTATATGCACATGGGAGGATGTAAGTGTTAAAGGTGTCAAGTGACTTACAGTCAGTAACACCGGACCGCTGTGTAGGTTTTATGTCTTCACCGTCAAGTAACAGTAACATAGCGTACTGTTTGCACATGTAATGGTAGAATGGCGTGTGACACACCTGTGAGCCGTCCCCGGCAAACATCCATCTGCAAAGGTGGATCATCACTTTATATACACACATCCATCCATACCTGATGTACATCCTACCGTACTGTCAGTATTTCACCATATATAGGTGTCAATGATGGGGCTGCATTGCAACTGCATGTTGTAGTTAGGCACAGACGAATTACATACATCAGCTACTGCACATGCATGGTAGCTGAATGCACACCACTACATGTACATGTGTGTTAGTCCTGCATGCCTGTCATGTAGCCATGTTTGTATGCATTGCAATTGGTGGACATGTGTGATGACATACATAACACATGGACTGTTGTATGATATGATGGGTGTCATGGCTAACTAGTACAGAGGGAATGTGTCCTCGGTCAACATTGCTACCTCATGTACTGTTAGCATTCAACAGCCATGGACCTACCTTCCATTTGCATGCGTGTGATTGCTGTAGCCACTTGTCTGCACGGAGGGCAGCAAAAGCTATGCTATGTACATATGTGTTTTGTGTGTGTGTGCGTGTGTGTGTGTGTGTGTGTGTGTGTGTGCGTGTGTGTGTGTGTGTATGTATGTGTGGTCCATGCATATATCCACTGCGATTACATGTATCCAAAAATGTGTGTTCTTTGGTGTACAACGACAGTCATCTGTCACAGCTGTGTAAGACCCAGGGCCCCTGTTACGTGTAGAGCTGACCTGGTTATGTACAGTGGTATCATTGCATTGCATAACACATGATGGAACCCTGTCAGTACATGTGTAGTCTGCACAGTTGCTGTAGACCTATGTGCAGTCCACTGGTCATGAGTCACACAGTGTTGTGGTAATGTATGGCTGTGTGTTGCTGGTCCAACGACATGGTGATATCTGAGGGCTACATAGTAGACTGCGGAATTTACCTCTGTGATCTGCACCTGAGACATCTGTGATGGCTCTTGAGTGTGTACTGGTCAGTACATGTGAGTAGCCTTCATGTACATGGGGACAGTAACACCATACTGTGCCCTTCCGTGTTTAGAATCCGTGTGCATGCAAGATGGCACTTTGCAACTGCTAAGTGTGTGAGCATGCCCAGTACGCCATTGTGTAGATGGACACACACTACATTCCAAACTGTACCCTTCCGTGTTTAGAATCCATGTGCATGCAAGACGGCCCTTTGCAACTGCTAAGTGTGTGAGCATGCCCAGTACGCCGTTGTGTCGATGGGCACACAGTACATTCCAAACTGTGCCCTTCCGTGATTAGAATCCATGTGCATGCAAGGTGGCCCTTTGCAACTGCTAAGTGTGTGAGCATGCCCAGTATGCCGTTGTGTAGATTGGGCACACAGTACATTCCAAATGGACGTGTGATACTAAGTGTGTGAGCATGCCCAGTGACACCTTGTGTCAGTGATGTGCCTCTGTGTTTGGGCATGGCCATTGACATCCTGTATAGCTATGGTGGTCATCCAGGCAACAGATGTCCATTTTCCACGTCAGGATGGATGCCTACATTGAACACACTGGTTGACTGTCTTCAAGGGTGTACTGTCTGTGTGCATCTCGTATCTATCTAGTGTTGTAATAGTGCTCTGTAGATAGGCAGTTGTCCCGCTCACACCACTGCCATGTGTTTGTCTACGTCTACCTTGGGACAGTAATATGCTTTTAGAGTGCTCACTCTCTATACATTCCCTATTGGAGTCTTTGCCATTGTGGATGATGTCATCCACCTAGACGTATGCCTCAGGGAGTGCTGTGTCCCTGTAATCTTGGTAGCACGTTCTGTAATTGCATAATGCTGTAGTGTGATAAGGTGTATGTTCAACTCCCAGCCCTGCCAAGTGTGTGTGTGTGTTTCCAACTGCCTGGGGACAGAGTAATGCTTTTAGATGGCTCACTCCACATACATTCACTATTGGCGTCTTTTCCTTTGTGGATGATGTCATCCACATAGAAGTATGCCTCTGGGAGTGCTGTGTTCCAGTAATATCAATAGCACATTCTGTAACTGCGTAATGCTGTAGTGTGATACAGTAGTTAGGTGTATGTTAGACTCCCAACCCTGCCAAGTGTGTGTGTGGGTGTGTGTTTCCAGCTGCCTGAGGACAGAGTAATGCTTTTAGATGGCTCACTCTACATACATTCCCTATCGGCGTCTTTGCCTTTGCGGATGATGTCATCCACCTAGAAGTATGCCTCTGGGAGTGTTGTGTTCCAGTAATTTCGATAGCGCATTCTGTAACTGTGTAATGCTGTAGTGTAATAAGGTAGTTAGGTGTGTGTTTGACTCCCATCCCTGCCAAGTGTGTGTGTGTGTTTCTAGCTGCCTTAGGACAGAGGAATGCTTTTAGACGGCTCACTCCACATACATTCCCTATCGGCGTCTTTGCCTTTGCGGATGATGTCATCCACCTAGAAGTATGCCTCTGGGAGTGCTGTGTCCCAGTAATCTCGATAGCGCATTTTGTAACTGCGTAATGCTGTAGTGGAATAAGGTAGTTAGGTGTATGTTCGACTCCCAGCCCTGCCAAGTGTGTGTGTGTGTGTGTGTGTGTGTTGCCAGCTGCCAGGGGACAGAGTAATGCTTTTAGATGGCTCACTCCACATACATTCCCTATCGGCGTCTTTGCCTTTGCGGATAATGTCATCTGTCTAGATGTATGCCTGTGGGAGTGCGGTGATGCCGGAACTCAGTAGCGCATTCTGTTACTGCATAATGCTGTAGTGTGGCAGACTAGACAGGTAGGTGCTCAGTTCTAAGGCATGGCAGGTGTGTGTGTTTGGCAGTTATACCATATGTGTTGGTATCTGTGGGTGGTTAGCAGCGGGATGTGTTCAGTTTGTTTTGTTGCTGACCTATATAGTGTCCACAGCCTGCATATTCTGCAAAGACACTGGGTTGTCAACACATACATTCATCAATAGGTCTGGTGAGTAACTGTCAGCAGCCCTACTCTTACCCTTGATACGGTCTGACCTGTGTGACACAACATAACACACGTGCCTTGATAGTAACAACACTACATGATGCAGGTGGCACATGTAGTTTCCTTTTCATTCCTGTCTAATGCATTGCTGTCATGTGGTCCGCTGTTGTGATATAAATGCCATATCTACATATGTGTGTACATATATATGTGTGTATGTGTGTGTGTGTGTATATATATATATATATATATATATATATATATATATATATATATATATATATATATATATATATATGTATATGTCCATGTATATATGTATAGAAATAATATATATGATATATGTAGATGTAGAGGTGGACATAGATGTGAACATATGTCTGGGGACATCAGCACTATTGAATGTTTGTGCCGGATGATCTGTACGTGATAACCTGGGATCTATGTATATCTGCCATGGCGTGGTTTTAATGCACATCATCTGTAGTGTGCAGGGTCACGGGTTGTAGTCATGTAGACACCGGTTATTATGTTGCTGCGAAGACCATGGGACATCGAATATGGTGATGGTAAGGCACCTGTTGCCAGTTGTGTATGGATCTGAGCAACACTGAGCAGTGGTTAATAATTTGGAGGTTCGGTATGGGTCATATAACTATTCATTAGAAGACTATACTATGCAGATGAGGTTGACTATGGTGTATCACATTTATCACCAGGGTGTGCTGTTGGTCCCTGGAGTGTATGTGTGTAGTCAGCCGGGTGCAGGTCTCGAATATAGTTGACAGCATGGCAGGGGGGTCAGGCATACTGTACGTACATTGCAGAACTGTGCCTCGGGAGTGTTCCTGTCTTAGCACACCTAAGCTAGGGGTGTGTCTATACCTGCCTGGTGACATTGGGAGGGATAACAGCAGTGGTGGGGTAGTCAGGGTGTACAGGCTGCACAAACAGGTGTTGATCAGCACAATCAGCAGATGACATGGCCAGCCCACACATGAACAGTACGTTAATGCGAGCAAGCAGCATACATACAGGTTTCATCCACACTCTACACCACTGGTGTATACCTGCAGGGACATTTCATGACACAGTCCAACCAAATGACACGGGCTGCAGCAGGCAACATATACCAACATGTGCAGGAGGCTGGGGCAGTGAGGATGTGTATGCTGCTGAACAACCCTTACTGGGGTGAAATAAGACTTTATAGACCGAGGGTGACTTACCAGGGGCTACATGGGCTGGGGATGTTGGAGCACTATGGGGTGGACAGAGACCTCTGACAGCAGCTTGTTGACCTGTGCCTGTCACACCTGACACATCAAACAGGCCGAGGGAAACGCATCACAGTGGATACCATGGGATGTGTTGGCCTAGGTGTACTAGCCACAGGTACCTCACACAGTACAACTGGGGATATCATGGGTATCTCACAGGCATCTGCATCCAGAGTATTGTACCAATTCACAGATGCCATGTCAACACATGCTAGTGAGCACGTACATGTCCTCAACACACGTGATTAGTGGACCAGCAATATGCATCTGTTCAACCACATGGATGACTACCCTGGGGTACTGGGTGCTATAGCCTGCACATGTAGCACCACCCGGGGAGCGGGGTAAGGGCTACAGTCACTGCAGGGGCATACCCTTCAACAGTTAGGCCATATGTGATGGCCAGGGCATGAGATTGAATGTGTGTGCTGTCTGCCCTGGAAGCTATGATGTGTCCGATATATGGCTTCTGACACAGCTGTAGCACACCAATGCCTACATGGACATCTCCTACAGTCTCCTAGAGGGGAATGCTAGCTAAACACTGGTGTAGTGGCTGATGACACCCATCAGCAATGCACACACACCTGAACACTCACACCATACTGAGGCAGATGCACAGGCAAGACATATACTTGTGCATGTGTTTGGGATGCTCGGTTCACAGTTCTGGTATCCGGACACATCCGTTGGAGCTCTGCAGTATTCACAAGCTACATGCATACAAGTTGTTATGGTATTTGCTATGCTACACAATGTTATCCTGCAGTAACAGTTGCAGCAGGAAAGCATGGGGCAGGGCCACACAGCCCAACACCACTGCCAAGGCCTGTACAGGCATAGTGTGACTTGGTGAAGGAACTACCTGAGTAGGGAACAGTCGGCGAAAGCCCGTGCACAGTATGACCCGCCCTTGGCAAAGAGGCAACACAAGGCATATGCACTGACACAGTAGGTAGCCACAGATTTCCCCTCTCTGACCCACACACAGTACAATGGATGCCAAACATGACAGTACCTGTGCTCGGCCATGTATAGGAGGTGCACTGTGTGCATCCGACATAGGCAGCACTTCAGCACTGTCCTCAAGTCTGGAACACACCCAAGGTATGTCTATTGACCTAACAAGTGGCAGTTGTATTAGAATGTGTAGTTAGCCATCGCTATGGTATGTATGTGAGCATACAAGTGACTGTGGTGGCTAGATGTTAGGGCAGCAGACAGTACACATCCATAGTGGCACCATGATCTCTGTAGCACATACGGGGGTCACAATGGTTGCCTGTAGTACACAGGGTGTCCTAACCCACTACAGATTATGGGCTGACCATCATGTGTGTCCATACAGCCCACACACGTTCCATGCAGCTGGACAGATGTGGACCAATACAGACAAATGATATACGATGGCCTATGGATATGCCCAATGAATGACCCCAACCCCCTAAGACACACACAGATGACAGCAGGCCAGGCAGTTTGATGTAGGTTGTGTAAGCTAGGACGTCCAACACCACTGTGCTGGTAATTAAAGCTGGGAACTGACGTACCCTGATATCCCTCCAACCAGCAATTTAGGTAGGTTCACACACTGACATGGAGTACCCGGCATACCAGTACAGTAGTGGCACATGTGAGAGTCATGTGCACCACCCACGGTGCTGTGTAGGACTGTGGTTGTGGTTGCATGTCCCCCCATGCTATGCAGACATGTAGCATCTGTCAATGCCAAATGACCATTAGCTACCCTGCAGACACAGCATGACAACTGTCTGTGTAAAATGGAGGGGTCAGCAACACAGTACTAACTATCTGGACATGTGACACATGCAATACAGTTGACCATACTTTGCATGCTCACACACATGATGGTATGACGATATTGTTGGTCGACAACATGCATACCAGTCATACTGGGCATGCTCACACACTGAAACACAGGACGGCCAGGCATGCATACACCAGTGGTCCAGACATATCTGCCAGTACATTGCTATACTGTTGGATATCTGCGCTGTATGGTGTCTGTGTGTGGTCTATTGTCTGTACATATGCCATGGTCTATTGTTAATTCACATGAGCTATGTGCGCAGGGTACTTCTACCTTCACGTGTATAGGGTGGTTCTTTGTTTGCGGACAGGCCAACGCCTTTGGATACAGACCGGGTAAGGCACAGTCCAGCAGGTGGGAGCTGTTGTGCATGGGTATGCACAGTGTTAAGCACTGCTGACCTCTGGTCACAGCACCTTATACACGTTTAGACTCCACATTTCATTGACAGTGCACTACTGGCATACTGGTAGACAAACACGCTTACAGCTGCTCGCTCTCCGACATTTCCGCTTATCTTTGTCACTCACGCTGGGTGTGCGCGATCCCTTGTGATGTGTATTACATCGGACTACATGACTACAGTATCGGGTATGTGTAACCATTTTGTGACAGCAGGCGTTCGACTGTACGGACTCGGCGGCCTGTCCAGTGATGCAATCATATTATATGCGTGTTCCTCATACGATCTGCTCCCATCTGCCTGATACATGGGAACCGATACTCTGCAATGCTGACATGTGACTTGAGTTTGTTAACGCAGCTGTCTGCCGAGTCATGCTACCGCATACCTACTGCACGTTGACCACCTTTCAGATTGAACAACAGGAGACTGTAGGAGTGACACCTTTCCCACTTTGCATGGGACAGTCCCTCATCACACATATCTCACGTGACAATACCAGAACTCTCCACCAATTGGGGACACATTTCTGCAGAATCAGGGACAGGTCAAGAAAAATCAGGGACACTTTTACAAAAGTAGTGCTATTAACTTGACACATTGACATTATCAGAGCATATGACTTAATACACATATTCTGAAGTAACAGTTGTTTATAACTCTTACTTATTGTCATTAGTCAGTAAGTGTAATTCACCACCTTTCCTTCAACAGCCACTAATTTTAGGAGGGATTAAGAAAGACAGAGCTAGACTTTCAGTCAAACTCAGGGAAGTACCTGACATTCAGGGACAGTTGAGTGGTATGGACAATACTCTAGCCATTGCAACTGTCTTGATTAGGGGACCTTCTCAAGTTGTAGGTGTCTGTACTGGTTGCCTGTTATAGGTCTTTTATACCTGACACGCCGATATGTCATATGTAGTAGCATAAGCAACTATACTGCTGCTAGACTATACTTTGATTTGTTCCGATATGTATATTTCTGTACTATGCATGGCTGTAGGTATGTTCTGCCCTGGTACAGCTGACAGCTCTACAGAGCAGGTTCCACATTGGCCATTCAGAATGGTGGCGGCCCTATAGACCCTATATGTAGAGCTATCACACGTGTCAAGGCAACACATACCCACAGCCAGTAGTAAACGGATGACTTCCATGGTTTGCATACGTTAAGGTTATTCATGTAGCATTATAATTGATAATACTGTTTCCCATTACATGTAGCTGTTACTGATACAACAAATTGATGTCTTACACCACTACACACACTATATAGCCTCCATTCCCGAACTCACAGGCCATGTGCCATAACTGCCATTTTGCAGGACACAACAGCCCAGACGGGTGTGTCCCTCTCAGGCATACGGGTGTTGAACCTCTTCTATTATGCTATCATCTACCTGAGGTGGTCAGCAAATTATGCACTTTCCATCAGTAGCAGAACTCACATACCAATGGGTGTGAATGAACAGTGTATCAGGAACAATGCATAACACCCTGTGGGACACATTTAGACGATTGGTTCTATTAACCAGACACATTCACAGTCTCAGAGCATATGTATTCATTCACGTTTGTCGAGGTACATGCTGCTTATGACTCATACATGTTGTCATCTGTCATTACCTGTATTCCGCCACCTGTTCACCTAATATCACTAGTTCTGGCAGTGTTTAGTTGGACTTTGTTACATTCTGATACATAACTATGGACGTCCATGCTAATCGGGTACACGGCACTGTTTAGGTCTCTATGTATTCCCCCGATGGTTTACAGACTATCTGGTAGATGTGCTCTTCAGGTTTGGGAGGTGTAGGCGTATGCTATGCCCGCATAGGAATATTAATGACTTCCACTGGGCAGGCCTACTACATCTCTGCCAACCAGCACCTGCACACTTAAGCCCATTAATGCATACCCATGGTCCACCTACCCGGCACCCCTCTACAGCAGTCGTGACAAATACTTACTGTGAGCACAGCTGGGGTATGAGCACACCCCTACACATTGCCCACTCTCTCCATCTCAGGACAGATGTTGTACGTTTTGTCAACCCATGTATTATCACACTTGCACAACCTACTGTTCCATGTACACCTACATCCTGCTCGTAATAATGTCAGTAGATTCACATGTACCCTGAATTTTTGGGGTCCCACAAGGGACACCGTTATCCATGTTTAAAGTGTAGACCTTGCAGAACTCTCCCAATGGTCCTTTCCTACCGGTGTTTTGGACAGCGGCAGTGTATTGATCTGTATTGCCTGTCTGTATGTCTGCCCGGCCTAGCTGGGTGATGTAGGGGGTACAACGTTTATTTATTGGACCTCCCAGTCACATATGCCCAGGCTGTAAATATGTTACCCCTAAGTGCTGTGAAGTAACCTATTTATGTACATGTGTATATCTACACTGACATATATATTTTGTTTTGTGTGTATGTGTATATATCACTACCTGTTGTTTGTGTATATATATCTATCTATTTATATCCATAGTATATCCTTGTGTATATATATATATATATATATATATATATATATATATATATATATATATATCCGTATGAATATATATGTGTATGTAAATTAATATAGATATATGTATATATACGTTTTTATCTATATATACATCTGTGTGTCCGTTAACCTATACATTTTCCAGACATGGACACTTACACATGCGTATAGGTTTTATCTCTGCTTCAACAGCATACTATTACCTTAGTCATTCTGACACCGACACTTCACTCCGGTGAACTTGTGCTCAGTATATTGCACATTATGCAGCGGACAGATGTCGCACGTTTTTCATGTCTGGGGTGCCGCTGCTAACTGGGATGTGATACAGTGTCATTCGACCTATTACTCGTATGTGCAGCCTATTATTCCTGCTACTGTGTTTGTTTTTGTGCACATTCATATTATTACTGTTGATAGGATGTGTGTTTGTGTTACTGTGACTGTACGTCAACATATTGTTGTCTTCATGTAGTTGTGTCTTTCTGCTTTTCCCGCTTTGGGGTTGTCACAGCAGAACTCTGTTCCGCTCATGGGTGGCGTATAGGTTTTACGCGCCGGGCTGCCAGACCTGACGCACAACGTCCGACAATGATACGCCCATTCACGCATGTCTCCATGCAAACGACGCTCTATCTGGGAATCGCACCTACGTACTAGCTGACCTCCGCGGGCCGCTCCATTGCACCCGGTGCAACATACCCTAGCACTCCTGTGTCCATAATCGCATATCCATAGTTTCTCCTGCACACCCGTGTTGAGTTTCCACGCATAACAGTCATTATACACTTGATATCGCAGCCATGACACACCTTTACACATTGCCCTGTCATGAGCATTGGGGCCCTACACACATTTTGTACCACCTCGTGTATTCACAGGCTCACCATCCATTCATATTTGCACATACGTGCCTTTCCTGGTGTTATAGATTACGAACGATTTGCGGGTTACAAGTGTAGGTGGTCACAACATGTACTACATTCCGTCTGTTTACAATGTTGACATAGCACTTCAACGATGTTATGGCCACTGGTATAGCCCTGCCTCTGGTGTGAAGAGCGGTGCTCTACTCACACTTGTGCAGCTTTATGTGACATACGCTGCGAGCACTTCATAATTCCTTACTTGCGCTGGATTCCCTTCACAACCCTTATGTTTGCTTTCGTCTTTCGGCATTCCTTACATATCTATATAGATATGTGTGTATATATATATATATATATATATATATATATATATATATATATATATATATATATATATGGATGTATATATATATATATATATATATATATATATATATATATATATGTATGTATGTATGTATATATATATATGTGTGTATATATATATATATATATATATATATATATATATATATATATATATATATATATATATATGTATATATATCTATACTTATATATATGTGTATATATAGATAAATATGTAGATATATAATTGCATATTTCTGTTATGTCTGTGGATATTTATCTATACACACATCTATCTATCTATATATATAAAAGTTACAGCTGTACAAGACAACATACATTTGCTATGCTAATAGCTGCATACACCTGCGCAGGCCCACTTGCATCTACTTATTCTGAGTTACATATGTTTACAGGCACTTCTTTGGGATTACATGTGCCTTATTCCTTATGACAGTACCACTTTGATGGAATCCGGTTAATGGACCCATGCGAACACGGTCACCTTTACATGTATAAATGTTGGCTTTACAACCCAGACGCATTCATTACACAATTAATATGTGCTATAGTCGTACTTGAACCGGGAATGCCTTTACATTGGGTGGATGCTGTAACCACTACACTATTGGTGTTCTGGCTCATTTATATGTATACCCATGATTCATAGCTACTCTGACATACGCCTCACCGCTTCCCTTACACAGCAGGCATCCATTCTCCTGCTGGGAAAACCGCAGTACTACAATTAGGACATTCCCTGTTTCCCACTGCTCTGGACCCATGCTGCAAGTCTACTCACTCCAAGGATATTCATAACTCCTACGCTTATAGTCCTCGCACATACGTGTGTTTGATTGTCAGGGTGTTCATGTGCTGGTTTTGGTTTAGGCTTGGCCGACTGGTGACTAGAACTGCCCTGGCACTGTTCGAAGATCAGACGTAGCACAAGGACAGAATTAGTCCAGAGTTTAACATTCTACCTGTGTTTACAGATGCAGGTGTTTGGGCACCCCTGTCCACATTATTGCGTTGGCGCTACATAATTTAGGGCGGGGAGTGGTTCCACTACATAATGCAGGTTGGGGGGTGGTTTCCACGTGTTTCCCTTCTCATTTGCCTATTTCATTCATTTATAGATACAATGAATATTATTCTGGACATCTGTTATAAATTCACTACAGATATTCAATAGTCCTGTCAACAGATGTGACGGTTGGTGTACTTCTGTGTATGGACCTCTCTAATACTTGGGGACTCATTTCTACAGTGACAGGGACAAGGCTGTGACAACTCAGGGACAATCACGGACACTTCTACCATATTAGTACTACTAACTGGGAACGTGTTGACAGATTCGTAATACTACTAATTTTGTGCAGTTAAATGTGTCTATTACTCTTCATTGTTGTAAGTAGTCATTTTCATTCAACACCTTTCCCCCAAAGGTCACTGGCTTTGTGAGTGGTTAAGGGGCTGGCCAGTTATTGTCCGAATGTTCTGACCATTGGTATTGTTGACATTGTCATATGTACAGGTTGGGATGTATTCTGGGGACTAGGGTTGCCACCTTTTCAAATGGCCAAGATGGGACATTTTTGGAACAGACATCAGATTTTACAAGCCGACACATACCCACGGTCAGTACAACGGATAGAACTTTACTTATTTGCCTATGTAAAAGCCTATTGTTGTAGCGGTTTAGTTGCTTATTCTGTTTCTTGTAACATTTAGGTATTGTAGATACTGCAATAATTATTTTCTGCAACTATTAAATAACATATGGGACATAATTATGTCCTACAATCCCAGGACATTTGCCATTTGTAATGTATTTTGTCAGGACACAACTGTCCAAAGAGGGACTATCCCTTGCAAAGCGGGACAGATGGTAACCCTACTGCGGACACCAGCTTCTTTGGGCCAACACATAGCCATGGTCAGTGCAGGTTTAAAACATTCATTTGTTTCCTAGCTGTGAGCCTTATACCTTTGGCACTTTTGCTGTTTGCCTGTTTCTTGTACGAATTACGTTTATTCTATTTTGACATGACCACTTTAGGCAACTGTTACATGCAGTATGGTATATCGTTATTTCCTACGATCACAGGACATTTGGCATTGTATCATTGTTGGTCAGGTCACACCTACACACACATTAATTGTCCCTCACACAGTGGATCAGGGGGTATCCTGTTTATGTCAGTGCCTTCATCACCCTTATACCATGTGCCACTATGCGAATGTGTGCAATATATTCTCTCGCTTATTCGTGTTGGGACACGTGCATCACGGGCAGGTGTTTGATCCTGGGTAGTAAGTTATGCATGAGCATCTAGGGCTGGACAGTCTCGTGCACCACTACTGCACATTCAAACTTGTATCCAGATATCAACAGGACTGGACTTTGTGTCTTCCATTCTAATGTTTACACAGGTTACTTATCCCATGAGGGATATCCCAAAAATTGAACAAGACCGAAACAAGACAAATACCGAACATTCTTCTGGCGTTATGAAAATGTGCTGGGGGTTTTACATGCAAGGGATACATAGTTTGCAATCCTGAAACTGCCTCGGGTGACACTACCTACTACATATGCGTAGTGGTCCCTATGTGTAGATGTGACTGCACTAAACCAGTAGGCCAAGTATGGCTGGATTTGGTGGACGTTCTGGTATGGGAGCGGGTTGTGTGCTGTGGAGGGGATGCTGGGTAGTCCATTATGCATCCAGGTGTGTTGCATTTGATATGGTCAGTTCCATCAGGACAAATCTGTGGGTATGTGCCGGTGACATGTCTATACATTTCTATCGCACATTTTAATATTCATATGTTTGTGGGATTGTGTTCTACAGTATGGCCTGTCTGGTTGTATTGCAGATGTTTATACATGTTTTTGTGTTTCTTTCTGCTTCACCCGCTGCTCCCTCATACACCTCCAGTTCACCTATTCTGCATACGACACAGTATCGTCTTGGAGGATTGTGCCATTACCCATCCCCCGCAAACACATATTCCTGACACTCCATACATCACTGCTTTGATTGTTGGCCCATGACACGGCCAGAGTAACACATTGCTTACCCTACATATGTCAGGTACCTGTATGGTTGTGTGGACTACCCTGCCATGTTTGCTTTCCACATGCTATACCTCATGCACATAGGTACACGCCCATACTTAACTTTCATTACATGGTTGGTATACCCGGGTAATACCCGTTCAACTGTGACACATCCTGACAAGTTTGGCTTGTACCGCTGATGTGCGGATTTTGGCAGACTGTTCTAATCATTGGTAGGATGCCACCTTTTCCTATGTCCAGGATGGGATATATTCCGGACACATATCCGAATGTACTGGACAACACGTACCCACAGTCAACGGTACACATAATACTGTTCCTTTCAGCCTACATGTTGCCTTATTGTTGTAGCAGTTTATATGCTCCTTCTGTTTCTTTTACATGCTTATTCTATTTCCTGTCACATTTGGTATGTGAAATACGGACATAACTTTTGTATGTGACTATTACATGCCTTGTGGGATATGATTCGGTCATACGGTCGCTAGATATGTACATTTATCGTGTAGTTTGTTATGGACACATCTGCCCAGCTGTGTACCCTCCCTCACAATATGGGTCAGCTGGTGACCCTAACCATTGGGCTGGACGTACCTATTGACGGCGCGCTAACATATGATGCGTTTCACTTCCACTTGGTATAGCTATCTACACTGCGTTGGACTACGGGCACACGGTTTTCCCATGTCATTTGTTCACGGGATAGGGACCCGTTATTCCCTACCATGCATTTGTGTTTGCTTCTTCATTTTGTGTTCACAGGAACTATCTTGCATGCTTTACATACGTTTCAGTATCCACGGACACTGACAGATGTGATTACTATCTTGAAAGTTGTTATATGCAAGCATTTTAGGTTGCACATCGACAGCTAGCATTTCCATGCCTCCGTGCGGCACTTCGACATGCCCTATGCACTCGTGCTCCTTTCCTATGCATGTGGCTGTGGTGGCAGCGCACCTTCATTAATATGCATTTGGCGCTACTGCACCATCTTCACGCCGCACTGTTGGCGCAAGCCTACCGCCGGCCTTGCGCCGAGCTTCATGAATCCCAGGGTTAGTGATGATTGCAATTGTGCAATTGGCATGGCTTGTTGAACTGTTGTTAAATAAATGAATGATTGGACATCTGAGATAAATAGTTAGGCAAAGAGCAAATAGAACACATTTAGGAAATAATGTGTCTATATTCTCTAAATATTATTCAACCCTTATGAAACAAGACTATGCCCCTGACAACTTTGGAATTCTGGATGCAAGTATTCAACAATCTGAGGATTCAGAGTGTTTAGAAGTAAACAAAAAAAAGGAAGAAAGGAATAAGTTCACAATACATGAGAAGGAAGGAAAAGAAACTGATAAATGTCTGTAAAGTAATGCAAATACATATTAAAAGGACATTGCTTTGTTATGTAACACACAGATCACAGGGAATTATGATATGTTTCTACCAGAAAACCTTCAGTCTACATAAAAAGGCATATTTTTTCCAAAAGAGAAGGTAAAAAAAAGTGACAAGGAGCAGGTGAAAAGAAAGAAATCAAAATTGAATGTGAAAGGATTGAAGAACATTACTGTAAAAAAAAAGAGAAAGACAGATGTTGACTACATGGCTCAGGCTGTGAATATACAAAGCCAGTTGAATGCGAATAAGATTGTAAATGTAATACTCAATGAAAACAGTGGGATTAATAAGACTAATGGTGATGAAGATCATTCCTTTGTAACAACTGAGCGGACAGATATTATTGTTTTAGAACAGATATTACTGTTACTTCAAGTCAGGTTTTGCCCCCATTGATGTGCAGTGATCATAAGGTTATAAAGGTTAATTTGTTGCTAGATAATTCTGCCAAACTGAAATCTAAACCAATGCACAGATTAATTACAGATTATATGGAAGCAAAACAGTCACCACGTAAAACTAGCTGGAGAGGTGTGTTCAGTAGAAAAACTCCAGATAGAATGTGTAATGTTTTGAAAGATAAATTGAGTGCAAAAATTAAAAAAAAAATGTTCAACATCAGGATGTAGACATACAACATCCGGGGAATATATTTGCATAAAAACAATATATCTGATTAAGGTGAGAGACAAAAAAAAAATGTAAGAAATGGAAGAGAGGTTGAAATACAAGTCTGAAAACTGAAATAAACAAGCTGGACAAACAAATCAAGCATAGTGTGAGACAAGATTAAGAAAACTTTGAAGAAAATTTATATATATATATTAGGCATTATAGGCAACCATTTTATAGATACATAAGTTGTGAAAGAAGTAAAGACATAAAAATTGATGAACTGTGTGTAGGTTCTAAAATTTATTGCCAGACACAACAGATTGCAGATACATTTATAAAATCTTATGCAAAACAATTTGGCTTCACAAAGGGGATCATAAGTCATCCTAGAGAACTTGTATAGTGTCTCTTATAGATATCTAAGAGGAGATCTTATTCAGGTTTATAGGGCATTTAGAGACAACTACCTCTGGAAATGTTTCAGGTTGTCAAAATGTAGTAGTAAATCATCAGACAACCTATGTAGAAGATTCTATAGGAATGAGAAGTGTACTAATTGGTTCTCTGAGAGAGCAGCCGATGCATGGAACTGACTGCCAAATTATATTAAAGCAAGTACTAGTTTAGACATTTTTAAGAACAGCCTGGACACTTATTTTGAGGACAAGTATTTTGGTATATTGGCAGGCTAGAAGGGCATTAATGCCCATGCTTGAAATATTTGTATGTATGTATGTATAACTGGGTGTGAGTTGTTAACTTCCTCACTTACCTAAAGAAACACTTGTAATTTTTTTTTTTTTTGTCATGGCTATTTATTTTCATACTCACTTGTGAGCTTCCTAATGGTTCTGTTAAGTTATTTACTGGTTTGTTTAAGTATGAGCTTAAGTTAATGAAAAGAGACTCCTTCTAAATATTAAGTAAAGTGTTTCTCTTGTTATGCAATTTATTTATACGAGTATTCTACCATGGTGGGTTGTTCTTAATTTTTCTGTGATATTTGGTGCTGATAGGGACTTCCTTATCAATGCAACTATTTAAATCTGAATAGATTCCAGAGGCACAGGCAACATATTTAGCAATCAGGTCCATTGGAGAAGGATTACAGTAGAATAAATTTAGGTGATTGAGTACCTGAAGAAGGTTTGCTTTTGAGAAATCCCTAAACACAGAGTTATATGTAAGAGATGTACCATCAGAATGTATGGACTGATTTAACAATGCAAGATGATACATATGGAGGGGTTGAAGAAGTGGCCATATTTTTGAGGATAAGGTCAAGGGTACTGGGGACCCTAGTAGGATTATTAACTATTTGTAGACGGTACTTAGTATTTATAGTGTCAAGTGAAGTGTTGGGTGTGTTGGCTTCAGACAGTGTAAGTCACATATTCTACAGATGGATATTTGAAGACCTTCAGTATAAAGGTATTGGGTTTAGTGGTCGTTATAGCTAAGTTGCTAATATAGCTATCATGCTCAGAGGTGGGATATAGAAGGTGTTCTATAGTTAGCTATGAAGTGGCAATGAATCTTATTTTGGGTGATGTGGATATCTAAGATTTCAAATGTAGTATTCTGAGAAATATGAGGTGATAAACAAAGTAGCAACGAACCAAAAACCAATAAAACAGTAAAACTCCACAGATGAAGACGACTAAGTCAAGAGCAAAATTAGAGTAAACTGCCTTTAAACGAGCGTAAAAAATAAAACCAAAAGTAAAACAAGCGCTTTCGCCTGGTTCATACCAGGCTTTATCAAGATAGAATCACACTGAAAGAACCTCCTTATATATAATTAACACTAGTCACATGACATCTTAATTAATCCAAGTCATTGTTGCATTCCACAGAATCTTAAAAAGACATTGTAAAGAAACAAAAAATCTTACAAAATTGTTACAATGAAGGACATGGTGAGGGATGTATGAAACTATATAAAAAACATGTTAAAAAGTGTATTAATATATACATACAGATCAAACTATCTTGGTTAACAATGATCAAAATGTACCTAAAAAACTTTTTGTATAAGATTTATAACCTTGCCTTTCTCAGTTTAAGCACACTTGCAATACTGACATTGTCATTAAAACCAGGGGGTCTTGATGCATTTAATTTCAATTGCCACAGAAGTTCCCTGTACTCAAGACGTGTCTCCCAGTCACCTCCCCTGGGATCCTGCATTACCTGTTCTAAAAATAAAAACTTCAACTGCATATTGGGACATTGAGTGAGATGCTTGTAGAAGGCATTTGTCTCCTTCTTTTTGGAAACATCGTAAAGATGTTCGTATATTCTTCTCCTTAGGGGTCTCTCGGTTTTTCCAACATAAAAACTGAGACAATGCATACAAATTCCGAGATATACAACCCCTTTTGCCCCACAATTGTAGTAACTGACCGCATTGAATTTAAAGTTCCTTGATGGAATATATAAACTGCTGTCATTAATAATAAAAGAACACTGTTTGCATGCACCACATTTGTATGTGCCTAACTTTATGGTAGAGTGTGCATCATTATTATTATAGTTTTTTCTTTCAAATAGACCCTTAAAAATCATTCAGACTATGTGCAATAAATGATCTAGTAAAGTGATCAGTCATGCTGATGCAGTTAAAGATCAGATGAAATCAGCTAAGATGGCGTGTTGTGCAAGGTGTGACATTCTGCATGATAAGCTTTGTACAGCAGTAAACAAAATGCTGAAACTGTGAAAATTAAATAAGAAAAATTTGCCAGCAATAATTGCAAACAAAATTACTAACTTGTTTTCTATGACTCAACAAGTTAATTTGTGATTCAAGCATTTTCTTCTCTATCACAGAACTGTTTATAAATGCAGCTAATGTACATATTATACACACTTCTTTAGAAGGGAAAGAACTGTTGCAGTTTTGTCATTGTAAATTTCACTAGACTAAAAAAAAAAAACTGACTATAAATGACAGAATCAAGCAGAACGCAACAGCTTAAGAGTACATTTACAGACTTGGACTTGAAATGTACTGTAAAATCATCTAAAACTATGCTATTTATTTATTCTGATTGTAAATTTCCATTTCTAAACCAGAAGAGCTGTGTTGTATTCATAAAAAGAAAACCTACACATTTGTATTTCAAATTGTGTCAATGTTTGTTTTTTCAGCTTTTCCCAGTTAGGGGTCACTACAGCGGAACTCCGGTCCACCAAAGATTAGCAGTTGATTTTTATGGTGCCGAGTTGTCTGCCCGACACCCAACCTTCAGCGAAGGAACGCCCATTCATGCATGTCCTTCGGAGGCCACTTGACTGCAGGGAGGACATGCAGATTCCACACAGAAGGCACTCCAGCCAAGAATCGAACAGGAGAACCTCTTGCTGTGAGGCAACAATGCTACCGCTGTACCACCGTGGCTGTTCTTTCAAATTGTGTCAATCTAGTGCATTGTGGCTGTGACTGCACAGTGTATATTTATTTAATCATCCTTAATTCTTAAGCCATTCTATCCAATCTATTTGGCCATTGTATTTCAAATTGTGTCAATACAATGGCCAAATAGATTGGATAGAACGGCTTAAGAATTAAGGATGACTAAATGAGTATGCAGTTAATCACATCAATCACTCCCACACTAAAAAGTAAAAGATTGCAGGCACAGAGATAACTTTTTACATGTTTGCAAAGCAGTCATTCAGATAATTCACACCAGAACTTACACACTGATCTTAGAAAGCAATAGTTTCCCTACTGGCAAACTAAATGATTTGGGCATTTGACTAGTGCAGTACATTAGGCTGCAAAATCATAATTCTATGTAGAGACAGTGAAGCAAACAAAACTAGGAAAACGGATAACTTGTTTGATGATTTTTGACAATACGGTGACCTAATCATAGAATCATAGTCTAAAAAGGCTAGAATAATTTGCAGATTCTGAAATGTATCTTACTGTCAGGAATGCCTAATGAAAAGAAGAAATCCATTTTGTATACAGATGTACTAAACTTTCTGTAATAAAATCCATATTTCACAGGGTGTGTTATTTAAATCCAGTAAATTCAAAGTACAAAATAGTTAAGGAACTAAATAATAGAGAGAATATTTAAATGCATTTGGACATAGTTAAATACAAAGAGAGCACACGACATATTTAGCCTGGTATGTCTCTTCAATAGGAATTATGTGAAAAACTATCAAATTGACAATGCATTTCATAAATATCAACGTCAAAGTTGAGCTGTTAAACACACCAAATAATGTAGTTACTGACTTATCCAATTTCAAAGACTGCCATTATCTAATTTGTGTTACTATAATCCAAGGTCTCCTGAGGTGATAAAGCAGTGTGCTATATTAGCAAATTCACTGATTATGTTTATGAAGCATTTTTTTTTTTTGGAATTCTAGACATCCTTGTTTCTGACAAAATTTTCCACAATATGCTTATCAATAGTTCTTTACATTTTTAAAAGCATGGACAATAAACATATAACTACAGGTTCAAGATATCCATAATCAGATCAGCAAATAGACAGAGTCATACAGACTTTCAAAAATCGTCAATTTAAAGCAAGGGTGCTGCTTGGCTCTACTTGAATCCAGGAGCAATCAGAATTTACATGCGATGTTAAATAGTTCAACTAAAATAAAATCATCTTTGTGAAAAGGCAGCCATATTATTATTCTAGAATCAGCCAGAAAAAGTTGCAAGAATGAAAAAACAGAATTGTAAATACCCAGAGTAACAAAGTTGTTGTCATTAAATAAGCTGGCTGTAGACATGTACAAGATAAGATTGCCTTTATTTCAGATATTTCAACTGTCAATGGGATTATCTGATATAAACTTTGAAATATCTGAGCTGAAGACAATCATATCTTGTTTAGATGTTTTCTACTGCATCACAGCAATTGTCAAGCTTTCGTCTTGGTTAAATGGGTCTTGGCTATATAGAAAATGACCGTTGTCAACCAGGAATACAGAGCCGGATTTAAGAAACTATTCATGATGTGGCACTGCTCCAGTTTGTGACTTTCCTGATCTTCAGATTGTTCCAAATAATAATGCTGTATTAAATAATATATTTTAAATGTATTATGTCTGTAAATTCCCCTACTAATAGTGACTGTATAAATGTCTGTTAAAATTCCTAGAAGTCATAAAGACGATGTTAATTTTATTATAGTAGCAAAATATGTTAATTATATCTGTGGTACATAATTGTGCATGTATTTAGTACTTAAATGTTATACAATTTTATATCATTTGATGTTTGAATGAATGTGGTAATAGTATTTCATGTGGCAGCTTTAGTGTATTGTAAGAGAGCAAGGTAGAAATTCAAAACATTAGTGGTAAAGCAGTTTTCAATGTTATCACTAATGTATGGCTGATGTGATTTGTATGAAAAGAGATGGCAGAATCTTGGAGAATTTTATCTTCCCCACAATAAAATTATCAGGTAGTTAATATAGACAAATATTAGACAGAGGACAGTATTTCACATCAGGGTGTGCATGCAGGTAAAACACACACACTAGAAAAATGTTTTTAATGAATTTTTGTTGTTTTTGAAATTTGATGGCCATATTTAGTTTGAATAATTTCTGACTGCACTTACTAGTGACACCCACACATTTATCACAGTTCTGTTTTAGTGTCATAGAGTATTAAATAGCTATCACTATTTTATTTTATATAATAAGGTATCTAGATAACAGTGGAAACTAATATAAAAAGTGAAAAAATAGTATGAGAATAGTACCCATAAGGCTAAACTGTACAAGGATTGTTACTTGAATTTTAATTTTTTTAACAGTTACTGTTATGATAGAAGTTAGTATGGAAATTGAAAGAATTTATTCAGGCTGTATTATATTGGAATTAACTTGAAACAACTGAATGACACTGACATGAAACTCTATCCCTGGGATTCAGTAAACCTCCATGCAAGAATAAGACTATTCTTGCACAGAGTGGATTGTGTCCGTGCAGCACAGCAGTGCACCTTGCATATTCATGAAGGTGCACTGCTGTATAACCTACACGGACACGATCTGTAAACAAGTGCAGGGGGCATGTTACAGCAGTGCCCGCACATGTAACACATCCCCTGCACTCAGAAAGTGCTGTTATGAAACTTTGAAATGTAAACAACACTGTTTGCAGACATAGCGCAACACTGTACAGATATTCACAGAATGTCCACAGTTGTGCCTCGCATATCTGGCCAATGAAGGCTAAAATAATATATAATGACAGACATTTGAGTTACAGACTTCAGACACTTCAGAAAAGTCTTGAAGGGACATGTCAGTATTTACATGGCACTAGCGGGCACCCCTCCCATTTAATTGAGGCTTTACCGTATGGTGAAATGTTACGTATTTCTAGGTTATGTAACAGATCTGACATTTTCCATAAAGAAATGTGCATTTTGGTGGAATCTTTTTCTACTCGAGGCTATGGCAAGAGTATTTTGGAAAAAAGTTTTAAAAGGTTGTGGACAGGGGTTAAACCTAGACATGAAAAATTTACTTATCAGAGGACTTGTAACAAGGTACAACAGGATAATACAAGTTTAACTAAGGAAAATATTTATTTTGTAACTACTTATGGATGTTTTACTAAGCAGTTTCTTGACATTGTTAGCCAATTTTGGCTTTATTTTAGTTCTCTTAGGAATGTTCAACAATGGCTTGATGTAAATATGAAGTTCTCTTACCGTAAGGGTAAGAATATAAGAAATTTTCTAGTAAAATCTAAGATTATGTTGCCTTCACTAAGAGTGTATATGGAACCTGCTAAAGTTGGGACTTTTCCCTGTGGGAAATGTAAGGCTTGTAAACACATTGTATCCAATTTTGACTTTATTAATAAGGTTAAATTTGATAGTCGGGGTGTATTTAGTTGTAATTCTGTGGGTGTCATTTATGCTCTACAATGCCCCTGTAATAAATTTTACATTGGTGAAACAAAGAGGGCATTCAAAATAAGATTTTTAGAGCATTTAAGAGACATCAAAAATGGTAAAGAAGACAGCCCAGTTGCAGCACATTTTTTAGAAGCACATAATAAATGTAATGATGGTTTGAAAGGAACTGTTTTGGAACAAGTTTGTGTTTCTATGTTTAGTAATACTGATGTTAAATCTGTGTTAGTGCAGAAAGAAGCTGTATATATTTTAAAATTTAAAACCATGTTTCCTTTTGGGCTAAATGAAGAGCTCAATTGGAGAGTATTAGCTTGTTGAATTGATGTTTAAATTGATTAATTGTTTAATCATTTTATTATGCTTGTGTATATAAACTGCTTTTTTATGTAAGTGTTTCATTCTCCTTGAAGGCTTTGGCCGAGACGTCAGAGAGAGATTTTCTTGTGTACAATAAATCCTGGTGGAACTTGCTCTTGTTGTTTTTTTGCTATTTGGTTTGGTTCCTGTTGTTCCAACTTCAGAAAAGTCATGCTGATTCAAAGCCTGCTATTCTATCAGCTTTAAAGGTGTGTAAGAGAAAATTTCAAAATCGTCCCTGTGTTTGTTCCTTTGTCCCCCCATTACTTATGGCTTTGTCCAGATTTCATGTTCAAAGAGGTTGGAGGTATGTGCATACTCCTAAAGTGAGAAAAAGTTAAAATCCATGTTATTTTTTTTTTTATCATCCCAAGTAAAGTTTAAGCATAGCTGAGTGGGTGTGCACATCACACAGCTGTTTTTAGCATAGCTTAAATATCCCAAGGAGCTAAATAGAAATATACAAGTAAAGTTATCAATGTGAGATAGCATAGTGGTTAGAACTTCCACTTTGTATGCAGGCATTCATGGTTAGAGCCCCCAGTGAAAGCTGTTCACTTTTACATGTAAAAGCAGTATTAAAAGTCTCATGTTTTATTAAATGAGGTAGTAAATAATATTTATCAACCAGGGTAGTGTAGCAGGTCCAAAATTGAGGTGTCAGTCCAGAAAAGATGTGAAATCCCCATATAAATACAAGTGCCCCATACAGTACAGTCATACAAGAATAAATGTCAACGAAAGCACATGGGGGGGGGGGTGTCATGAAATGTAAACATAAAATTATAATATATCAGTAATAATGAATGAATCCAATACACCTGATAGTCTATAAAATGAAATTTGAGCAATGCTAACTAGTGCTCAGCTCTGCTTAGCTGGTGTAAGCATTGCTTAAATATAAATGCTAAGAAATGAATAGCCCAGCTAAGCAGATTTGCGCATTGATAAGCAGTGCTCAACATCTGACCCTTTAAGCACTGCCAGCCTTAGCTAAGTGGGTTTGCCCATCACTTAGCTTAGCTCAGCATATTCAAAAACGGCCCAATGATGGCAAAGTGTGAGAAATTAGCCCTATTTAAACCTCACAGGTGGGAATACAGCCCATTACCAGTTGTAGCTCATCACTGCAGGCACTATGGCTGGAGTTGGTGAGGGATCGCACTTTTGGGTGCAACACTGGGGCATTCAGGAGTCCAGGGTCATGGTTGTACTCCTAGTGAAAGACCATGAGGGGAGACTGCTGCAGGGCCAGTACCAGGGCTCCCAATATAAAGTGGAGGCCTGGGACCATCTCGCACATGATCTTACCAGTGCCACTTGCACCCCTCGGACTGTTGAGCAGGTTCGGCACCATTTTGCTGACCTCAACCATAGGAAGAGGAAGCTCTTGGTCCAGTGGGTCCAAGATGCATAGGCAGGGAATGTCCCAGTATCAGTATTAATTAGTGTTTACCAAAGTCCAGCCTATGTATATGATAGATATGTGAGAGATAGGTATGCATAAATATTTGTCTATCTCCTGTACAGCTGCAGATGAGAGGGTCGCAAATGTGGACGCCCATGCCAGCAGGTTGCTAAGGCTGCATTGCGAGGCTGGTGAATACAATCTAGCTTGCAGTATTCAGGGCAAATAAATAGAAAAGAGTAGAATGTCAACTGCTAGTAGGTTAAAATGTGTATTGTCTGTAATTAATAAATGAGACATTACCAGAGTAATACTGACGTACAGGGAATATATCAATAAAAGGACTGTTGTATTTACTTTGCTATGTGGTGGTATGAATCACAGGTTCTGCACAGCAACTATGGCAATTACAGCATTAATCAATTGAGGCTCATCTGACAAAGATTGTGGAGTTGTACAACAGGAGATTAACTATATGAAATGTTCCATGCACCAAGATCTGATTCCTGTATAGTAATGTTGTGTTAACTATTGCTTCCAGACTGTAATATGTCAAAGTAGTAATACACAGTACAAGAACTATCTGCCATGCATGAATGTCAGAATTACAAGGTCAGATTGTCCAAACAAGAGAGTATTAGGTAGAAAACAGTCAAACAAAAAGCAGCAGTTCCCCAATAGCTCATTGTGATAAAACACATCCTTGTTGTACCTTTTTGTACAAACAGGCATGGTTTAAATCCCTCGAGTGGTAGTAAGCTGTATGCATAATTTCACCAAAGAATATGTGAATATGTGTAGAAACAGTCAGGTAGTGTTAACAGATATTTCCTCCACAGGTCTGCCAGGTAAGGAAATGTTTATCCTAGATGTAATATGGCTGTACTTATACACTATGTACAATACCCACTGTTTAACCCCAAGGTTGCAAATGACATCAGGAGGAGTACATACACCAAGTAGTCTTCTCCGATAAATGTCCCTCAAGTGTCATGCTGTCATGGCTACTGGTCACTGCTGCCAACACTCAGGGTGACAGATAGAAATCAAGGTAGAGTAAGGCAGTAGCACACATACCCACAGCATGAGTCTGGGCACCCCTGTCAATGTCACATACGTAACCTTGAATATGTGAATATGGGTAGAAACGGTCAGGTACTTTTAACAGAAATGTCCTCCACAGGTCTGCCAGGTAAGGAAATGTTTATATTAGCCATAGAAAGGCATTAGTAATGCAATATGTGCAAGCATACCACTGCCCAACCCCAGGCCATAGGTAGATGTAAAATGAGGTCATACCTGGAGAGTAATGATTAGAGTAATGATCAGTGCAGTTTTGAACAATTGAAGAATATACAGTTGTTAACTGACATTTCTCTCTCTCTCTCCCCCACCCTATCTGCACCAATAATTTATACACATATATCAGCGGGTATGTTTTTCTCCAAACCTACTGTTGGGACATGTGTCCTATTGTTCTACAAATATTTAATTGTTTGATTATTAATGTATCCTGCTCAAATACTATCATTGGTGGTCTGTTGCTATCAATGTAATTTGCATGCCGTTATAATGGCCACTGTAGTTGCTGATTTTTTTAGACTGTCCTTGTCACCTGCTACTGTCTATCCTCTTTCATCTCTCACCAGTTCATACCATGTTTATTACCACAAACCTCTTCTATATTCCTCTGATTGTATATCTTAAGTTTATTCTATGCTGATTTACTGAGTCCATCCTAGAAGTGCATTTCCTTTTCAAAATGTTTTGCTTCACAAAAGCACTTTCTGGTTTCTCTACATCACTTCTCTACCATTGCAAAGATTGTATAGATGTTTTTGAAACTTTTTGTGTACTCCTGAATGTATAATTCTTTTTTATGTGTATGTAACTGTAATGTATTTTTAAGTTTTTATATCTGTTGTATAATTTTTCTCACTGTGGAGCTTTTCTCCCCGGGTCTCTGCTGAAAATGAGCCACTAGCTCAGCCAGACAAACCCGGTCAACAAATGTAAAATAAATAAATAAATAAATAAATAAATAAATAAAATATATGCATGTATTCTGTTTGCTATGCAACTGTTTCAAATCTGTTTTATGGGGTCAAATGGAACATCCATGCATGCTGTTATAACTAATCTTGGAATGTGTTGTTCTTGACTAACCAACATATGTTGTAAAACCTCAATACCATAGTACTTCTGGGAAGGCCGATCCCAGTGGATTTGCCTGTCCTGCGTCATCTGGCCATGGCACCTGGCCCCAGCACATCTGGGACCCAACCCAGGACCTTCTCTTCTGCTGGTCCTACACCTCCTTTGGGTGGAACTGCCTCAGGGGACAGGGCTCGTCCCCCACCTGGGAGTGGGTGAGGACAGGAAACCGTCATCCACAGTCGGGTCCAGGGTTTGGTGCATAGCGAGCTCCGAAAGGAGTTTGGAGATCAGCTACATGAGCTTGAGGGCTGCATGGTGCATCTTGAAGGTTAGTCTTCCTCTCCTGTTCATCCCCGTGCACAGCCACCTTTGAGGCCGTGAAGGTGCAGTGGTAACTGCGCATGGATGGGGAGCTCAGTCCCACTGTCTCCATTTGGGGGCTCAAGGGCATCTGATTCCCAACCACCCTCCCCGTCCAAGGTGTTTACCCCCCACATGTGTCATATACCACCGATGTCTGCTGTCTTGTCTGTCTTGTCCGTCTTCCTACCCAACGTACCTCCCCAAATATACCTACTATCCTTTCCCAACATCCCACTCTCACCTTAAAATTCAAAAATAGGCATCTGTTCCCAAACAAAAATTAACCCCCATACATAGCTGTCCATTTCATACATGTGTCCACTAGACACATGTAATCTGGTCCAAATGGCTTGAGAGCACATTACTGTTGTCCTCACCCCTCTCTCAGGGATTTGCATGTCCAAATTCACCTCAAAAATTATGTACACTTTCACAGCTGTTGCTGTTGATAGACAGCTATGGACCTTCCCTACACCCATCCTGCATATCCCTAGGTATCTTTCAAATTGTTTTACCCTCTGCATGCCACTTTTTTCACTACTGTCTCTTTTCTTTTAAAGAATTTAGCACAGGGGTAAGTGGGAGTAAGTGGCAGTAAGTGGGTTTGCACAAAGCTAACAATGCCTACACAGATTAAGCACCTGTACGTTTTACCGTGTGTTGGCATCACTTAGTGTCATGAAAACTCATGCAAACCCACTTACAATGGCTTAAAAGTGTCTTACTCACTCTGTGTCCATTAGTCACTGTTCTGCCTACAAACAAAACAATCAGCCTTGCCAAATCTCAAACCCAGGACCCTGTATACCACAGACAGGTCAATGTGCCACTACACCATCTGAGCTGTAATAATGTATGCTACTTTTAAAAATATATCATTCAGTACAGATATAGAATAGTAGGGAGCAAACTGTGGAATCAGTCATGTTTGGTGTGCACACCATACATCTCAAGTGTACCTCATTATGAGGAACGTACCTCATTTGGGGTCTTACAAAGTTCATGTTCCTCAAAGTTCCACATTGAAAGAGTCTGTCACATATTCAGTGTTAAGAATTTTTTAAGTGAAATCCATGATAAATAGAAATTAATTATATTAATTCATTAAAGGACCTTCTTTATAAGTAAAATCAGCATATTTTAAGCATCCTATGACCTTCCTAGTTGAAGCTGTTGGCAAGCTGTTAGCAAGTGTTCCACATTTTGCCCATTTGTTCCACATTATGAAGGCGAGTGTTCCTCATTTTGGAGATGGAAGGTTGAGAGCTATGGTGCACACATATAAAAAAAAAAAAAATATATATATATATATATATATATATATATATATATATATATATAAAACTAAGAACTGAACTTCGTGACAATAAAAGCATTAAAAAAAAATAGTAAATCACACCAACAACTCTTGTAGAACTTTAGCGCTTTCGTCTTATTTATTATCAAGACTTCTTCAGAAAGACATGTTTCATAAGTATGAGCAACCATTTTCACTTCCTTTATATACATTAGTTACAATACTTTAAACAAATTGACAACCTACTGTTGGAACTGTACCTCAGGGATGAGATCTCTCAAGATGAAAAAGACTTCATGCAGGTCATGACACCCAGCCTTGGGAAATTTTTTGGAATCCCCAAGGTTCACAAAAACCCTCAAAATCCACCTTTCCGCCATGTGGTATCGAAAACAGAAACGATTTCACAATACATGGACCACATCCTTAACCCCATTGTACAGAACAGCAAATACTACACCAAGGACTCCTGGGCTTTTCTAAATGACATCTTCAAACTAAGGCTGGATGGAGGGGAATATTTACTGGTCACCCTAGATGTAGAAGCACTCTACACAAACATCCCCCACGCCAAAGGACTGACCCTCACCAGACAGTACCTGAACAGGCACTCCAACCTAAGCTGGACTAAGATTAATACTGTATGCAGGTTAACAGAAGCAGTATTAAGAAACAACTTCTTTCAGTTCAACGGGAAGATTTACCACCAACAGAAAGGGGTAGCCATGGGGTCCAAAATGGCCCCAGCATATGCAAACTTAGTCCTCAGTGCCTGGGAAATGGATAAGGTTGAATCACTGCCCGGGTTCAACAACACCATAATGTACAGGCGTTATATTGATGACGTCTTTTTTGTCTGGAAGGGGGACAGACTTTCTCTGAGCAATTTTCTGGAAACCCTTTTCCAGAGTCTGGACTTCCTGACCCTCACAGTAGGACATATCGGAACCACCACTCAATTCCTGGATATCCACCTCACTATAGACCTGTAAAGTGGACAGTTTGACTCCAACATCTACCGCAAGCCCACTTTCCGGAATAACTATCTAGAGTTCAGCAGCCAGCATCCCCATTTCATGAAAAAGAATATTGTAAAAGGACAATTCATCCGGTTATCCAGACTCGTTTTTAGGGACGAGGTTTTCATCAAGGAAGGTTTTTACCTCAGAAACTTGTTCCTAGAAAGAAAATATCCAGAGTATCTAGTGGACAACCTGTTCCAAGAGATCATACAGCACAGACACTCCAGGTACCCACCAATCCTGGAAAAGGGATTCACAGCAAGGGCACAGAACGGACCGAACAAAAAGGACTGGGTGTCAAGTTTCCCCCTTCCAATTTCCACTGATATGTTTGGAATCAGAGGGGTCCTCACCAACAATTGGGACATCTTGGGAGGAGAAAAAGGTCTGACAAAGTTACTTGGGACATCCCCAAACTTCTGTTTCAAACGAACCTCTTCTTTTGGTGGTGCGTTCGAGAGGAATAAAAGCCCATCTCCACAGAGCGAAGTATCGACAGAACCTGGAATGTCTGACTGCGGCAAGTGTGTTGCCTGTGTACACATACGAAAAAACAACAACGTCACCTTCCCACACTGCAACAGAACTGTCAGTCTACATGACCACTATGACTGCAACACAAAAAATGTAGTCTACTGTGCTTTCTGTGAACACTGTGGGAATTTCTATATCGGCAAAATGAACAGGAAGCTGAGTAGCCATATTAAAGAACACACTGCAGCAATACACAAACAGGACAGTTTGAATGCCTTGGCTAAACACAGTGCTATTTGCCCAAACTTCACAGGATTCAAATTCACAGTGCTGGAAAAAATAATAGAATTTGTAGGGGACATGGACACATTCCTGCAAGTCCGGGAATTAAAATGGCAGATAGAACTGAGAGCTGATGTCTATCCAGGTCTCAACGAGACACTGAACATTAAATGTGCACTTAAATGGTATAGAGATTGAAATGTGATAGGGTTTGAAGAACTGTGTAAAAGGGTTTGAAGAATTGTGCAAGTAGATTTAATGTGTTTATGGATTTACAACTGTGCAAGTGAATATAATGTGTTTCCTCTCTTTCTCTGACTTTTGACTCCCCCATACCCCCTACACACATGCTCCCAATCACCAGGCTAGCCCCCACTGACCGCACCAACTATACCCCCCGGTCTCACTCTTTCACGCAGCCATTTAAGGGGTGATACCATCCAAACCAGCCCACAGCTGGTACCATCCGCACTGACAGTCTTCTGGGACACTCTGTCATTCATATGCTCCTTGTCATGGGAGGCTCCCTACCAGCCCCCCCTCAAGTCCACACCGCATTCCTCCCACTCCCCCATCAGGTGGCATACCCACACATTACTCTACACACACACCGATACCAAAGCATAGTAGGACTCTCTACCTGACTCCTCCATCTTCCTCCGTTCCCTTCTTTACTTACCTTTGGAGGCAAAGACTCATAAGTAGTGTGTTTATATTAGAATCATCACAGCATGACTGTCATCTTTCCTGGCCCCCCCCCCCCAATTATTTTTTTATTTTTTTTTTTTTTTGCACACAATCCCTTTTTGCACAAAGTCCCTTTTTGCACACAATCCCTTTTAGTATGCACACGGCACCACAAGGCTATTACTGTCTGACTAATTTACCTTATGTAACTGCGATTGTAATGTTAATGAAAATGCACACAGCACCCTGCTTGTTCACACATTACTATTGGAAAGGAACTGTTGTTAATTTAAATGGCCTGCTAGAACTAATGTATATAAAGGAAGTGAAAATGGTTGCTCATACTTATGAAACATGTCTTTCTGAAGAAGTCTTGATAATAAATAAGACGAAAGCGCTAAAGTTTTACAAGAGTTGTTGGTGTGATGTACTATTTTTTTTTCAATGCTTTTATTGTCACGAAGTTCAGTTCTTAGTTAAAATTTCTTCTCTTCGTTCAATTTTTTTGAGTGCGGTTAATTTTAGATATATTTACATATATAAATATATATATGTATATATATATGTATATATATATATATATATATATATATATATATATATATATATATATATATATATATATATATATATATATATATATATATATATATATATATATATACACACACATACAGATGTGCATGGTGATAGATAAATATGGAAAAGTATATGCATCAGGTATATTGAGATATACATATAAAACAAATACATATCGGATATATACATATATATTTTATATAACTATATATATAGCTATATAAAAAGGAATTTTATATATATATATATATATATATATATATATATATATATACATACACACACCCATAATGTAGTGGAGTCATATCTCAGCACCATACCTCTCCACCTCTTAGTGCAAGAATTCTGGACAAAGGCTGTCAAAATGGGGGGACAATGGGCCAATAGTAGGGCTATAATGTAAGTACAGCAGTTATAAATGAAGAATGTTGCTACAATAACAGGGTTTGTGTCAGCATACATGTTCTGAAGGATGTGAGTTCTGAAACTGAAATGTATGTCATCATTTACTGACAGAAATCCTCACATCATCACAGTGATTTACCACAGAAATGAAAATAATGATTCTGTGGAACAGAACATATATATGAGCAATAATCCTGGCTGGTCTGAAACAATCTGGCCAGCCGAGAGGTATGCTCAGAACCCCTTAGTGCAACAAATCTGGACCAAGCCTGACAAGGGGGGGGAGGGGATAAAGCCATGAAACTGGGAACATTTCTCTAATACTGGAGTAGATAAGGTGACACAGTTGATGCAGTAACACCCTCCTGTCTGTTCTAATATATATTGACTGGAATAGCCCAAGTCCAAAACCCAATTACTTCCCATTAGTTAGTGACATAAATCTTCACATCATCCCACTGATGTGTCAGAAATACACAACACTTATGGGGGCCAGGCAACAGAACATCTGACAAATATCTGGGCATAACATCACAGTAGGTGAAACTACACTGAGCTGCTAGGCATGTCACCAAGCACTGTCTAAACTACAGAAAGACTGACACAAAACTAACCCAATTTTGCTATGGGGGAATACACATGTAATTGCAAATATATCAGGCACTACAGGGATGTAAGAGCACTGAGAAACAGACACCAGTGTGAAAGTGCATACCCATAACCGATCTCACCACATTCACAGTGACATACTGGTAAGCCAAATGAACAGTAGAATATAGGGACTGTGTGAACAAAATCATCATCATGTTTGCCACTCACACACTACCCCTACTTATACTGGCCTAATTCACAGTGTAGTCTGATGCCTGACTGTGGTATGGGACATGTCTGAGTCTGCCCTTACAAACATATACAACTGATAGAGCACCAGAAACTGTAGCAGCATGCAAAGTCAGATAGAATAGGACCCATAACACTTACGTCTACCCCCTCCCTACACAGGCTAAATAACACATTCACAATACACTGCTACACAATCCTGGCAGTCTGTCAACAATCACCAGAAATACACAAATCTCTCAACTGTACAGCATCCTACAGAATGTCCAGGCTTTGTCCTCATACATAAGGCCTCTTACATATAACATGTCTGGCAGTCTGATACATCATGGGGTTGATATCAGGAATGAAGTCACTATATAATGATATACCACACCTATCCACCTCTTACTGCATGACATCTGGACAAAGCCTGACATACTTGGGGGACAGAGGCCCAAACACAGGGGCATTATTGACATATTGCTGTTATAAACTGAGAAAGTTGCTGGTGTAACAGAGTTTGTTGTAACATATTTGTTCTGAGTGATATGAAGTCAGAAACACACATGGATGTTACCATTTACTGACTGCAATCCTCAGAGTATGCTACTGAATTTCCAAGGACAAAATTGTGTAAGTAACACACCAAATATAAGAGTCCAAACTCTGGCCAGTCTGAGGTTAGCCTTACAGTTGAGAGTTATGTCAACCACACAACACTGTCAGACTTAAAATCACACAGAGCAGCCATAGCCACACAAACCCTGGCAAACTAGCATTACATCAACTGTATAACAGCAATATTTACATTCTGTTCCTATGTCTGGAACATTTTCCCCCAGTTTGTTGGGCTGTCTCCACATTGTTTGTTGTAAAAGATATTTCCAACTACCCTCTGTGATGCTGCTTGTCACATACCTCCATGAAGTCCTCTTTACAGGCAAGGAAAAGGGGCAACGTCCACATGAAGTACTCAGTTATAGAAGTGTGTTTCCATGCTGTTGGGTATAGGAGTGATACCACAGCTGTTCTACATGCAATTAGCAAGTGGGGGACTCCAACTGGAGCACAGGCCATCAGCTGCTCATGAGCATTACCTACAAAAGGCAAGCTGCTGCCTATGCAAAACAGATATATACCCTACATCTGTCTGAGAGAGAGAGAGAGAGAAACACACACACACACACACACACACACACACACACACACACACACACACACACACACACACACACACACACACACACACACACACACACACACACACACACACACACACACACACACACACACACACACACACTGAGAGTGAAGGATTATACCAACCGAACTGAACAAAAAAAACAGATATGTCAAACAATTAAGCATGTAAGTAATGGAATGTAGTAGGGGGTATGTACATGTGGAAAATAGGAAGTTCAACAAATATTATGTCTCAAGAACACTTGTACTGATATATTGCAAATCAGAACCTATGGCCATAACATGTGTCTGTCTGCAGTGACACAGAACACAGATCAGGGCCCTGAGTCACCCCAGGAAAAGATGGCTCACATATGACTACTACTGGAGTGTGTGTTGAACAATACTGACTGTGACACTGCTAGGCCAGCTACTGGGATGTTGCAGATATCCATATGTTAATTGTGAATACAGCTATGATATACGGGAGTGCTACAGAATCCTGAAAGCCCCAAATCCTGAAGACCAAAGTCTTGAAAGTTCAAAATGCTGAAAACTCAAAATACTAAAAACTCAAAATACTGAAAATACACAGGATATCAACACTTAGTATAGTCCAGCACAGATATCAACACTTAGTATAGTCCAGCACAATTACATACAGAAACATATTACCCTTCAGCTATATGCAGAGGGGCAAGCCCCCCCCCCCTGGACACCACACCCCCTGCTACTTAAATATATCAACTCCGAGATTGCACTTCACTACACTAAGTGCAACCTCAGAGTTGATAAATTTAAGTAGCAGGGGGTGAGGGGGCACAGCCCCCAACATGGGGTTGTAGGAGGGATTGCCCCCTGCTTTTACTTGGAGAAGAGTAATATGGTCTGTGTCTTATTTGTTTCTGTATGTACTTGTGCTGGAATATAGTAAGTGTTGGTATCCTGTTTGTTCCAGTATTTTGAGTTTTTAGTATTTTGAACTTTCAAGATTTTGGTCTCAGGATTTTGGTCTTCAGGATTTTGGGCTTTCAGGATTCTGTAGCACTCCTGATATACATGTTTGTCTCAGAAAAGTGATGGACCTATACAGGGTATTTGCATACTGAAATACTGTTACAGCTGTGTGTGTTGAACTGCATGTCATATACTGAGCTCATACCATTCTACTGTCCAGTGTTATGCACACTGACCATATGTGCGCCTCATATTTGTAGTTATTTCATCAAGAGTTGTGTTATGTCTGGCAAATAACTGGAAACTTGTGAACACTGACATTACAGCATCACCTTCTCTTTCTTGTGGCTGTTCCCATTAGGGGTCGACACAGCAGATCATCTGTCTCCATATCTTCCAGTCCTCTACATCTTGCTATGTCACACCAACCATCTGCATATCCACTATCACCACATGCATATGCCTTACCTCAGGCCTTCCTCTTTTTTTCTAACCTGGCAGCCTCATCCTTTCCCAAGTATACTCAGCATAACTCCGCATCACATGTCCAAACCAACATAATCCTGCCACTCTCTGGCTTTGGCCCAAGCTGTCCAACTTGGGCTGACCCCTTAACATACATACATATTCCTAATCCTGTCCACTCTTGTCACACCCAGTGCAAATCTTAACATCATTAACTCTGCTACATCCAGCTCCGACTTTTGCATTTTTTTTCAGTGCCAATGTCTCCAACCCATATAACATAGCTGGTCTCGCTACACTCTTTTTCACCACATGTATCCTGCCTCTACTCTCTTCTTCATCTCTCCCCCACACTCACCATTACTTTGAACTGTTGTTCCCAAGTACTTAAACCTATCCAACTTTGCAATTTGTACTCCCTGCATCCTCACCATTTCTCTATCCTCCTTCCCATTTACACACATATATTCTTTCTTAGTCCTGCTGAGCATCATTCCTCCCCTCTCTAGATCATACCTCCACCTCTCCAGGGTCTCCTCAACCTGTTCCCTACTCTCACTACAGACTACAATGTCATCTGCAAACAGCACAGTCTACGGGGACTCCTGTCTGATCATGTCTGTGAGCCTGTCCATCACCACTGCAAATAAGAAAGGGCTCATAGTTGATCCCTGATGTACTACCACCTCCACCTTAAATGCACCTGTCACTCCCAATGCAGAACTCACCACTGTCACACTAGCGTTGTACATATTCTGTTGCATTCTTATGGATTCCTCCACCACTCCTGACCTCCTCATACAATACCACAACTGCTCTCTAGGCATCCTGTCATATGCTGTCTCTAAGTCCACAAAGACACAACACAGCTACTTCCAACCTTCTCTGTACATCTCCATCAACACTTTCAGAGCAAACATCACATCTGTACTGCTCTTTCCTGGCATGAAACCATACTGTGATCAGTAATCCTCATCTCCCTTCTTAACTTAGTTTCCACCACCCTTTACCATTACCTCATGCTGTAACTGATCAATGTTATCCCTCTGTAGTTATTACAGCTTTCAAACCACCCTTATTCTCATAATCAGTACCCAAACACATTTTATCCACTCCTCATGCATCCTCTCACTTTCCAAGATTACAGCAACCAATCTGGATACAAAGACCACTGCCATTTCTCCTAAACACATCCATGCTTCCACAGGTATGTCATCTGGACCAATAGCCTTTCCATTCTTAAACTTCTTCGTAGCTATCCTTACTTCCTCCTCGATAATTTGTTGCACTTCCTGATTCCCCATACCCACATTATCCAACCTTCTCTCTCTCTCTCTCTCTCTCTCTCTCTCTCTCATATTGTCTTCATTCAACAGCATATCAAAGTAATGTTTCCATCTGCTCTACACACTCTCCTAGCTTATGAGTACATTTCCACCATTATCCTTTATCAGCCTTATTTGCTGCACATCCTTCCTAGCTATGTGCCTGTGTCTAGCCAATTGGTACAGGGTCTATTTCCATCCTTGGTGTCCAACCTTACATACAACCCTTCTGTTGCCCCATGCTCAGCCTTTGCCACCACTATCTTTGTCATGCACTCCATCTCCTTATACTACTGACTACTTTCTTAATCTGTCTGACAATCCCAATTCTCCTTCATCAACCTCTTTCTCTGTATACTCCCCTTTACTTCCTCATTCTACCACCAGGTCTTCTTGTCCTCCTTCCACTGTGCAGATGTCACACCAAGCCTTGTTCTACTCATCTCCCTTACTAGCTCAGATGTAGTTACCCAGATAGTTGCTAACTCTTCAATGCCACCCACTGTCTGTCTTAATTCTTCCCTGAACTCAACCTCACAATCACTCTTTCTCAGTATCTACCATTTGATCCATGGTGCTGCCCTCATACTCCTCCCCCTCTTCTTGATCACCAACATCATCCCACAGACCAACATTCCATGCTACCTAATTACACTTTCCCCTGTCAACACTTTACAATTTCCAATCCCCTTCAAACAGGCCCACCTGCATAGGAGATAATCCACATGTGTGCATCTTCCTCCAGTCTTGTAAGCCACCTTATGCCCCTTATGTAAAACTATGTATTCACCACAGCCATGTCCAACCTCTTTTGCAAACTCCATCATTTCACCTTCTGCATTCCTTTGCTTAACACCATACCAACCCATCACTCCTGCCTCCCCTCTGTCCCCTTCACCAACATGCCCTTTGAAATCTGCTCCAATCACCACTCTCTCACCCTTGGGTACACTCATCACCACTTCATCCAACCACTCCAAAGTACATCTGTCTCATCCATCACACACACAATTAGTGGAGCATATGTACTAACAACTGTCATCATTACACCATCAATTCCCAGACTCCTAAACATTACTCTACACAACACTCTTATTGCCTCCACAAAACCTCTTGGCATAATGTTCCTTCAGGTTAAACCCTACACCAGTTCCCCTCCCATGCACACCATGATAGAACTATTTGCATCCAACTCCGATACACATAGCCATACACCTCTTCCATCTGGTCTCTGGCACACACAATATATCCGCCTTTCCTCGGTCCAGCATATCAGCTATCTTTGTCCCCATACCAGTCATACTCACAACATTAACAGTTCCTACCATCACTACCACACTCCTAGCCTTTCTCCTCTCTGCCTGCCTTATGAGTGTCAGACATCCTCCATGGTATGTCTGTGAATGCAAAGGCTACTGTACTATCAAATGACCTACATGTGTTACAGCAATATAAAGAAAGTGTAACTAATTTTGGCTCATAGCCCACCATGTATGTGCAGTGTCCTCCAGATGCTCTGCTCTAACAGGTTGACATGAATGACTGAGCAGCAAGAGTGTAATTACAGTGTGCCATACTGACATAGAACAGAACTGTATAGCAGGTATTACCTCTGCATATGTATGTATGAGTAGGTGTATCTGGATGCTTCATAACAACTGACATACGATGCAAAACATCAGGTATACTTCTGCAGCTAATAGTTGTTGCATTGCCCTGACACAGATAGTGGTACTAGAATAAGCATGAGTATCATGTTGAAATTGTAGAGGTGTCCAACTGTGTTATGACCTTGTGTCCATGCCTACTACAAACAGATATATGACCACCCACATAGCTGTATGGCCTCAGCAATACCTTACTTGTAAACGTATCTCCACCAAAGTAGAGTAATCCCCTTTGCTGGACAGCAGCAATGCATGAAGCACATAATGGGATGCTATATTGGCTGTACAGGGCAAAGTAGGATCATGCACCAACTGGGCAGCAAGTCAACCTTTGTCTGAATGAGCATATTAGGTCACAGGTGGATTACTGTAAGGCTAACTATGAGTACAAATTGGACACATCCACTAAGGGCAATCACAAGGCCATCTTTACATATGTCTGCAGTCTCAGAGACAACAACCCAACCTGCCCTGTAATGGTGGTCAGTCACACCACATACACACACACACACACACACACACACACACACACACACACACACACACACACACACACATGATTGCTACAGCCAACCTGCTGCAGACAGGTTTAGGACAAACATCACCCCCTGGCTCACCATCAGTATAGGTGAATATGCACAGCACATGCACCCCTCCCGTCATCATCATGGATCAATTGCAAACTGCCTAATCAAAGTTAACAAAAGCAAGTCCCTTTGGGGCCTGATAACATTCCTGTCTGCATCCCACATGAACCAAAAAAACAAGTAATCTCCGTGGTATCCCCAAAGTCTCAAAACAACCCAATAAACAAGTGTAGTGGGTCTAAAAACAAAACAGTGTAAGAAACTTTTTCTGTGTGGAAGATTTTCAGTCCATATATCTCTAGTTAATCACTGTATATTAATCAGATCAGACAAAAGTAGTAGAAGTTGCGAACTTAAACTCATCTTAAGTAAAAAATAAAATAATAATAAAAAATATATAAGTACAGAATTACTAAGTATTCAAAAGTAATCCAAGCAAAGCAGGCAGTCTGTTTCCAGTTGAAAATCCTTTATTAAGTACACAGACAAGCGATCCAAGTAAAACAAAAATAGAGTAATAGTTTCCTCACAAGCTTTCTAAATATATATATAGTTTTTATTAAGCAAGGGAGTGGTTTATTGTGCTGTAAAACAAAGTGTTATTGGTAAACGTGTTAAATTCACATCCCTTCTCCCATCAGTGTGACATTCGAGCTGGTCCTGCCCATCTTAGTAGCTGTGATAATAATATAACCCTTATGTACTTTAAATAAAATGTATAATGATGTGGCACCTCCTATTTAACCAGATTATAAAATAGATTATTAAGTCTGTGATTTTATCCAAGACAATATCTTACATGGCTGGAAATATATCAATCTTAGTCCATTTGGCAATTAAAAAAATATATATAAATATATACATATACACTTTGCATGTAAAAAATCAATTGTAAAAATCATATTCTATTATCATAACCTATTGTTAACAAATATTGCTTTCATCCTTCTAGACTTCTTCAGGTCTGTGTACAAGAACCCTAAAAACTCTCTATAAAATATATATAATTGTATAATCAGTTAACATTGTTATTACACATCATTTTGAATAAAGTGAAAAAAAGAGATGCAGAAAAAGAAAGAATAATAAGAAAAAATGTATGATGATGGAAACAAAATATACACTTAAATTACAACTGATTTAAAATGGTATTTAAAACCAAATGGTAGAATAAAATAAAATAAAATAAAATAAAATTAGTCGTAAACAATGTGGCAATTTTCTAATTTCCAGTGCACTTTTAATTGAACAGTAGGAGTTTAGTCCAGGATTCCTAAAAGAGTTCAACTTTAATTGCCACATGAGTTCATGTTTCTCCAGAATATTCGGGATGTCTCCTTCAAGATCACCCATGTCTATGCGATCCAGGATCTGGAACTTAAAACCTGTGTGTCTTTTATGAAGAGAAAGGTGTTTGGCTAGTACATTATTTTTACATCCAGAGTGGATTTCTGACAGATGACATGAAATCATAAGCTTGAGTTTATTTGCAGTCTTGCCCACATAGAATGCATCACATTCATTGCAGTCTGCCCTGTAAATTACTTTTGTAGTGTTACAGTCACTCCCTGCACTGGTCTTAATGATTTTCTTTAAATAAGGGCAATAAAAAGTATCACTTTGCTGTATAAATATACAAAATGTACAATTAGTTTCACATCTTGTAGTGTTTATCTCATATGGTCTAGGTTTAAATTCAACAAAACATCTAATGTCCCTGACCTTCCTATAAACAAAGGATGGGGCTTCACCTAAGATGTTATTCAGAAAAGGGTTTCCTGTGACAATGTCCCAGTTTTCTTCAATAACATTTTTGATACTGTGATAATCCAAAGTGTATGTCAGGATGCAGCTATTTTTGCATTTGTTATTCTCTGTGGAATTTCTTAACATTCTCCTACTGAGGAGGTTGAGTGAAGGTGCTTCAGTCCTTTTCAGTTCTATAATGGGTTACAGGAGGTTTTTTAACATCTGACTTTCATAGCCTATAAGCTACAAAGCCTGACATCACACCTTTAAAAACAACATTGGAAAATGAGAACCACAGTTACCTAGATGCTAAATTTGAGCTACTTAAAGAATGAGTGAAAGGATATGAGCAGTCCATTAAAGAAAGAAAGATTAATAAAATGAAATGAGATCAACTGGACAAAGATGATCCTAGGAGACTTACTAGGAGGTACAACAATAACAACAACAGGAGAACCAACAGCAGACAAGGTTCTAGTTGTAATAGGGGATATAAGCAAAATTATAACCATGCCAGCAAACCTCAACAGGATTTTCCCAGGGGAGATCCTTGCACAAAAACAGACAAGGGCACAATACAGAACCACCAGGAGGCTGCCCCCCCATCATCTCATTCCCCACCATCCCAATCCCCTCTGGCTATCAACACTTTGCAGAAGCTTTTGACATCACAAAAGGATCAGGAGAGGAACATAAGCCACAGAAGCAACCATAACTGACATAGAGTTCTACAGGACAAATTACAGGACTACCAGGACAACCAGGGCCACAGACAATCCAGCTACCAGGAGCAGCAGCACCTTCACAGAGACCAGTTTCTTCAGGAAGACCAATATCAACAGCATAGACATCAACTACCACACCAATACCAAAGCCAGAACCAGCACCAGAACAAGAACGACGACCACCACCAGAGCCCAGAGCTTGACCCTCTTACCAGGTTCCACCCTACCACAGCCACAGTGAGGAATACTACTACAACCCACTGAGATTCCAGAAAGCAGTGGAGGAATTCCAGAGGTCTCATACTCTATCCATGAACCCCCAGGGAGACAGGAGAACCAAACATTAGACACGGGTGAGGGAAATACAATACCTGGGCAATCCTGACTAGAACCCAGACTACAACCCAGATCCCAGGCTCAGATAGAGGAACCAGCAACAATAACAGGTACAATAACAACAATAACAGGTGCTCCACTTATCTGGAACCACTCTGTTAAAGCTCTGACTGAAGATGACAAAAGTGTGTTGTCCAAAGGACTTACTTTTGTACCAAGCTGCAGGAGTAAGGTTGCTCAGGTACTGACAGACCTTAAAATGTTTGTGAGTAAGCTCAACTTAAGGGTACAGTTTCATGGCAAAAGTAATAACATTGAAAATAAGCCTATTGATGAAACTATAAAAAGGCCTAGCAGCTATTGTTCACCACTACATCAAACATTAGCTGCTTTCAAAGTGAAATGTGAGCTGGATATCAGGAAACTCCTTAAGAAAACTCCTAAGAAAAAACTTTATAACAACACAGGGAGAAAGAAAAGCATTGCTTGAGCTAGGCAATGATAAATCCAGGTGTGTAATGAAGGCAGACAAGGGAGGAGGTATACTTTTGACTGATACCACTAGCTACAACCAAAAGATAGAAAACATGCTGGAGGATAATAGATTTTATGAGTTATTTACCATGGATGACATAAAAAGAGCATATGATTTATGGAACACTAATCTCACCACATTATGGGAAGAAAAACGTATTACTGAAAATCTTTGTACTTATTTATGGAGCCCTTGCCCATGTTTACCTTACTTTTTTGGAATACCAAAGCTACACAAGAACAGAAAAGACCCACCTTATAGACTGGTGATAGCAAGTGGAGGTTCCCTTACTGAAGCCACAGCCATTTAACTTGATACTTGTTGAAACCTTTAGCAGAAAAGAATAAGTCATACATAAGAGATTCAATAGATTTTTTGAGGAAAATAAAAAAAAAATTACAGTGGAAGCTGACAGTATTTTATTAACTATTGCTGTAGAATCCTTGTACACAATGCTCCCTCACAATTACTGTATAACAGCAGCTATGTAGTCTTTTAAGAAACATAATCAAGGTACACAGGCACAACTGCAAAAGTTAGGCAAGCTCATTAATCTTGTACTGGACTTCAATTTCTTTACTTTCAATGGCAAACACTACAAACAAAAAACTGGTATAGCAAGGTCCACATAAAATTCAACATCCAAATATATCACCTTAGAATCCCCCCTTATCATAGAAAATTTTAAACCATGCTCAGTGATATTTAAATAGGAAAAAAATCTATCAAACCTCTTAGGATCACCTTTACACAAGAAAATCAAATCATCTATGTATCTCTTAAAAAGTACTACATTCTCTTGAAAAAATCTAATACCATAGATAATTTTTTTCTCAAAAAATCCCATGTAAAGTATGGTATAAGTTGATGCATAAGGTCATCCCTCTGCACTGTAGAATAAACTCTTTTTTTCAAAAACAAAATAGTTGTGACTTAGGCAAAATTCCAAAAGTCTTGTCACATAAGTTGTCCTAAGTCCATCACCCATACACTCCAGAATGGCTTCCAACACCCATCTCAACTGAATATTAGTATAAAATGAATTAACATCTGCCACCACCCAATAATAATCCTCACACCAAGAAATGTTTCTTACTTCCTCACAAAGGTCTGCCGTATTTTTTACATGTGCAGGAACTTTGGCCAAAATTTTTTTTCAAAAAAGAGTCAAGGAACAAACCTATATTTTGCAGATAAGAGTCTATCCCTTACACAATAGGTCTTCCTCGGGGATCTGTAAAACTTTTATGTATCTTAGGTAGGGAATAAAAGAAAGGGTTAACAGGCTTCTCAATATACAATTTTTTTACATTTTCCCTACTAAAGAAACCCAATCTTTCCCCATGCTCTAAAAGCTCTAATAGTTGCTCATTGTACTCATTTATAGGATTAAAACCTAATGTCAGGTAATCCTCCAGCCTTAATAGTAAGTCAAAAACCATTTTATTATATTGTAACTTTGACATGATGACCCAGTTCCCGCCTTTGTCTGCTTGTTTGAACATAAAATTTGAAAGATGACATCTTAATGTGTTTAATGTTTGCTACTCATTCTTAGTGTTGTTATATTTTTTATCTTTTTTTAACAAATTTAAAAAATTCATATTCAACTTTTCTACATTAAACTTGTTCAAACAATATGACTGCAGGAGACAATTTGGGAGGTACAAACTTGCTCAAAGTGAGCAAAACAGGGACCAACAATCTGCCATAACCAGTTTCAAAACCTGCAATATTCCCCATCATATTTTCCTGCTCATTCTCATCCACCATAGAATAATCATAGATAGAAACATTCAGCAACCTATCATCTTCATCTAGAAACTCTGCAAGCTCATTTGCATTCACATTATTTTCACCAATTACATCATTCAACTTTCTTTTGCCAAAATAAACAATTAAATGCAATTTCCTGCAGAATTTCCTGACATGTAATAATAAATTTGCTAATGTAGGAACTTTAACTGGCACAAATTTTGTCCCCTTGCCCAATAAACTATGAGCCATTTCACTTAAAGGGAAGTGACATAAATTAACAACTTTCAGTACATCTGTATTAGTATTAGTATTAGTAACATTAAAAAACACATTACCAAACTAAAAAGAAGGAACATTCACAGAATAATAGTCCAGAGATGAGAGATTATAGTCCAAAGACACAAAACCAGCATTACATTCATTTTCAGCAGGTTCAAAAATCAAAGTTCCACAAGTTGTTATCGCTCTTTCCTGCCCCTCTGACGATTCCACCTGCCCTTTCCCTGCTGCACGGCTGAAGTAGATGATCCGTTGAAGGCAAGTAGCTGAGGTATGAGATCTTGAAGTAAAAGTATTTCTATCAGCTCTACCTGGTGTTGGTGTTTCATGAACCATTTTTGAGAAACCTGAACAACTTATAGAATGATTTTCTAGTGAGAAGCTATGAAAGTCAGATGTTAAAAACATCCTGGAACCCATGATAAAACTGAAGCATCTTCACTCAACCTCCCCAATAGGACAATGTTAAGAAATTCCACAGAGAATAACAAATGCAAAAATAGCTGCATCCTGACATACACTTTGGATTATCACAGTATCAAAAATGTTATTGAAGAAAACTGGGACATTGTCACAGGAAACCCTTTTCTGATTAACATCTTATGTGAAGCCCCATCCTTTGTTTATAGGAAGACCAGGAACATTAGAAGTTGTGTTTAATTTAAACCTAGACCATATGAGAGAAACACTAGAGGATGTGAAACTAATTGTACATTTTGTATATTTATACAGCAAGGTGATAGTTTTTATTGCCCTTATTTAAAAAAAAATATTAAGACTAGTGCAGGGGGTGACTGTAACACTACAAATGTAATTTACAGGGCATATTGCAATGAATGTGATGCATTCTATGTGGGCAAGACTTTAAATAAACTCAAGTGTACGATTTCATGTCATCTGTCAGAAATCCGCTCTGGATGTAAAAATAACGCACAAGCCAAACACCTTTCTCTTCATAAAAGACACACGGGTTTTAAGTTCCAGATCCTGGATTACATAGACATGGGTGATCTTGAAGGAGACATCCTGAATAGTCTGGAGAAAAATTAACTCATGTGGCAATTAAAGCTGATCTCTTTTAGGAAGCCTGGACTAAACTACTACTGTTCAATTAAAAGTGCACTGGAACTTAAAAAATTGCCACATTGTTTGCATGACTAATTGTATTTTATTTTATTCTACCAGTTGGTTTTAAATACCATTTTAAATCAGTTGTAATTTAAGTGCATATTTTGTTTATTACTTTTTATTTTTCTGGTTCTTTTTTTAACTTTATTCAAAATGATGTGTAATAACAATACTAACTAATTATACAATTATATATATTTTTATAGATAGTTTTTAGGGTTCTTATACACAGACCTGAAGAAGTCTAGAAGGACGAAAGCGCTCTTTGTTAACGATAGGTTATGATAATAGAATATGACTTTTACAATTGATTTTTTACATGCAAAGTGTATATGTATATATTTATATATATATTTTTGATTGTCAAAAAGTTGATATATTTCCAGCCATGTAGAATTTTGCCTTAGATAAAATCATAGTCTTAATAATCTACTTAATAATCTGGTTAAATAAGAGGTACCACATCATTATAAATTTTATTTAAAGTACATAAGGGTTATATTATTATGACAGCTACTTAGTAGGGCAGGACCAGCTCGAATGTCACACTGATGGGGGAAGGGATGTGAATTTAACATGTGTACCAAAAACACTTTGTTTTGCAGCACAACAAAACACTCCCTTGCCTGATAAAAAGTATATATATATATATATATATATATATATATATATATATATATTCAGAAAGCTTGTGAGGAAACTATTACTCTATTTTTGTTTAACATGGATCGCTTGTCTGTGTACTTAATAAAGGATTTCCGACTGGAAACAGACTGCCTGCCTTGCTTGGAATACTTTTGAATACTTAGTAATTCTGTATAATTATATATTTTTTATTTATTTATTTTTTTGACTTAAGACGAGTTTAAGTTCGCTACTTCTACTACTTTTGTCTGATCTGATTATTGTACAGTGATTAACTAGAGATATATGGACTGAAAATCTTCCATACAGAGAAATTTCTTACACTGTTTTGTTCATCCTACATGAACCCAGGCATATGCTTACAGCTCCATTACACACTGTATGCAAGCAAAGCCTGAGCACCATTGGCATCCCATCTGCAAGGAACACAGCCACTGTCATATCTCTACAAAAATGTCAGTGATGAATGGTGGTTTATGCAATGTACTGGCCCTCATTGTGGGAAAATGACACATCAGGACAAGGAGCACAATGCATGTCCATACAGTGCTGATAGGTACAGTCGTATGATGTGGGTGTAAGTGGTGGCTAATGATAGGCAATATTCATGTGCTGGCTCTGTAAAGAACTCTGGGCAATGTCTGAGGTCTTGTGATGTGTTTCCCTGTTTATGTCTTCCAGGTGCCATGCAGAGGCAACCTGCATACACTGCTGTGGAGACAACAGCCATCACGGAAGCTGTGATAACACAATATGCTGTTCTTTTTGCCCATAGGTGGCAAAATCTGCTGGAGTGGACTGCCCTGTGGGATGATCTTGTCAACAGCATGAACATCTTGGACCACCATAGACGAACATACAGTTAGGTCAGGCATAGAGCAACTGACCTGATACAAAGTGCCCGGCAAAGGGCTGCTGCTGTAGTGAGGGGCTGTACTGCTACCGGTGGAGGTCCAGCCACACAGACCCCACTTATGGCAACAGAGTTGCTCCTTGCCAACCTTGGGGTAGCCCCCACACAACATTAAACATGTGATACACCAGTCATGGAAGTGGGTGGTGCTCAGGCAACAGGCGAGGAGCATCCAGGTAAGGCCAAAGTGCACATCAATGTAATGAGGTAGTAGTGAAACTGCCTTCTTTAGAGTCTCTAGATGCATATGTCAGTGCAAAATGGATTAGTGTGTGGAGTTTAGTAATGCACACAAGTGCACATCTATGGTGAAGGACAGCAAATTGTGTAATATAATAATGTGTACTGTACCTGTGCAGAAACATAGCATTCATCTTGTACCAATGCCATATGTAAATCTACTAACAATACCTCTCCCCCACAGATACATTGGTCCCTCTGGACTGCATGTGGGACAGCAGTCTGAAGCTGATAAGCATGGGATTTTTCTGTTGTGGCTCATCAGTACCCCAGGCATGTTAAGGTCATGCATGTGTCCATGCACACAATTGTTACACTCAGCCATTGGGCAATATCTACATGTTCACTTGTGGTGCTGTTTACTGCATTGCATCATGGTGGCCATGACAGGGCCCTATTTGCAGTAGATGTCACATATCTGTAGCATACCTCACAACCTGTCATTGCAGGACATCTGGACAAAGATTGACAAAATGGAGGAACAAAGGCCAAAAACTAGGGTCATATTGTATAAATTAGTGTTATACAGTGCATATAAATGGTGTGCACACCTGTTAGAATGGCAGATATTTGTGATATACAAAAATGAGAGCACAATAGGCAATTTCAAAATACTGCCAACCTGTCATGTGACCTATAACCTGTACAATGCAATTGTAAAGCAAACAAATCTGTTATGGGAACAACTATGACACATAACAATCGTACAACAACCTAGATGCATATGAGTGCACAGGCTGAAGCTAATATTGTGTTGAGGCAGCTTTTAATATAACTACAGCAGTACATCTTATTGGGTATACACCTGCCATCAATTACAGAGACTCTTTGATTAACAGCAAATAATGGTCAGCTGTCCTACCAGGATTATTCTAATATATACCCAATTGCCTGCTACAGCAACAGCCATGGTTTGCATAAAGCTGATGAAGCTGCTAAGGGACCACATTTTTGAGAATTATCAGCCTGGAGAAGGATACCAAAACATTTCCACAGCATTGCATATACCATGGAACACAGTGCAGACAGTCATCAAAAGGTGGTGAAAATATGGGGCTACAGTGACATTCAAAGGAGTGGACATCCCTCCAAATTCTAAAAGAATACAAGACCAAAATTGGCTAGGGATGCTGCCAGGAGCCCTACAGCAACAGTGAAGGAGTAGCAGGAATCTCCAGCAAGTACTGGGTGTGTACTAAATGTGACACAATCTTCCATGGTCTCCATATGTCTTGCCTATAGGGTAGGGTGGAACATGGCAGCAGTTCCTCACACCAAACAATATCCAAGCCTGGAGAAAGTCTGAAAAAAATACATTAGGTTACCAAAAAGCAAGTGGGAAAATGTGTTATGGTCATATAGGACCAAGGCTGAACTTTTTGGCCACAATTCTGACAGGTTTCTATGGCGCAATAACACCACTGAGCATCACCACAACACCACCCCCATTGTGAAGCATGGTGATGGCAGTGTCCTGCTTCGGGTTTGCTGTTCACAAGCTGGTACTGGGGCTGTAGGCAAATTTGAAGGGATTATGAACATTTCCAAACACCGGTCCCTCATGGCTCCAATCCTTCTGGTGTCTGCCACATAGCTGTGTATGGAGAGAAATTCCACCATTCCACACAACAATGGCCCAAGCCATACATCCAAATCAACAAAAGGATGGCTTCACCAGAACACATGCAATGTTCTGCACTGGCCAAGCCAGAGCCCACACCTACATCCAATAGAAAATATGCAGGGTGACCTAAAGAGGGGAGTGCACAGGAGATGCCCTTGCAATCTTGCATAGTTGGAGGTGTTTTGCAAGGGAGACTGTATAAACATTGTCAAGTCAAGATGTGCCATGCTGATAGACAACTTCCCAAGAGGACTGAATGCTGTGATTAAATCAAAAGCTACTTTAGCAGAGTATTATTTTAAGGGTTTGCACACTCATGCAACCAGCCTATTGTACCTATTCCATTTACCATATGTTACCTGCAACTGATGTGTATGTTCTTCAGTTGGATTGCACAGGTTGTATGTCATATGAAATGAGGGAAGTGGTATGACCTGATTTCTGTGGTCTCATGTGATATATCACATATTCCTAGCATGTTAACAGGGGTGTGTAGACTTACTATATCCAATGTAAGCTTGGGAAGTTGTTTGAGTAACTGCCTTTGTTTTAACATACATGTACTGTAGGTTATGCAGTCTGCACCTCAAATTATGACATTAATTAGTGGCATCATTCCACAGGTCATCCCAGTAATGTATCAGACAAACACAGGAGTTATGGGGAACAGACAAAAAATATGAGCCAGACATCTAGACATTTAACAAAACTCTGTACAGTTGGAAGGTGTGTTCTGTAGGAGTTGCCACAGCGCTATACAGGTGAATAGCAATACTGTATTTGTGTTTCTTCCTACTTTATTTTGCTTTTGCATCATCTTAGAAGTACTCAGTTGTATTTATTACTGCTTGGTGTAACTCATTCTAAGCCTTTTAGTTTAAGCACTTGGGCTTCAGACCAGTTGTTTTACATTAAGAAGATTTGTGGTCTGCACTGCAGTGGCAGAACAGGTAGCTTACATCCTTCTAAGTTGGAAACTGCTGATTGAGGGCTTAGTGTCTGTTATTCTAAAAGTGTATTAGTTCTGGTTTAAGCACTTGGGCTTCAGGCCAGTTATTTTACATTAAGAGGGTTAGTGGTCTGCACTCTTGTGGGAGGAGAGGCTGGACTCTGCCCTTCTGAGCTGGGAATTTCTGGTTAAAGGCTTATAGTGCCTGCATATTTGAACTGTTGGTACACCTTGTTTGCTGTAGCATAGACTAGATTCAGGCCTGCTGAATCTAGCTTTGTTTGTATGCTTGTTGTTTGTTTGCTTGTTATTTCCCTGAAACGTTAATTCCACCTAAAACGTGGCTTTTCAGTGCTTCTGTGGATCCCTAGTGATATCTGCATTGCTTACTGTACTTATTTCCTTGTTTTACTTGAAAACAAGTTACTGTTTGTCGTTTTTGCATTTAAGTTACCTGCAACACAGTTGCAGGCTACACACTCAAGTGCGCTAGCCTCCTCTGTGTATTTAAAGTAATTTAAGCTCTGCATTTCTGTTTCTAAAAAAAAAAAAAAATAAAAAAACACAAAAAAATTCCTTGTTTTCCCACCTTTCTGAACTAGTCTAGTCCAGTTTTCAGGCTTTGCCGAATCCAGGACTGAGGTAAAGGTTCCTGTGTTGCCCATATCATACTTGGATAGTTAGGTGGCTTCCTTGTTCACTGTGAGAGAGGGAACTCTGAGCAGCCTTTCTGTCCCTGTAGGAGTGGTCCCAGCCCAGCAACTTGTAGCTCATTGGCCATTTTTGGCTAATATCTATCCTTTTTGATCTCCCTGGTATAAAAACCACTTAGCACGGTTTTGCACTTGTATACAGCTCAGCAGGCTCCTCGTGGTGCCCTGTAGGGTCCTACAAGAGGCCGAGAGACAAAAGAGAGACTTTGGACTTGATTAAGTATTGTTTTTGCTTGTTTCTTCCCTGAAACGCTAATTCCGCCTAAAACGCGGCTTTTCAGTGCTTCTGTGGATCCCTAGTGATATCTGCATTGCTTACTGTACTTATTTCTTTGTTGCACTTGAAAAAAAGTTACTGCTTGTCATTTTTGCATTTAAGTTACCTGTAACACAGTCGCAGGCTACACACTCAAATGCACTAGCCTCCTCTGTGTATTTAAAGTAATTTAAGCTCTGCATTTCTGTTGTTTCTGAAAAAAAAAAACACAAAAAAAATTCCTTGTTTTCCTGCCTTTCTGAACTAGTCTAGTCCAGTTTTCAGGCTTTGCTGAATCCAGGACTGTGGTAAAGGTTCCTGTGTTGCCGATATCATACTTGGATAGTTAGGTGGCTTCCTTGTTCACTGTGAGAGAGGGAACTCTGAGCAGCCTATCTGTCCCTGTAGGAGTGGTCCAAGCCCAGCAACTTGTAGCTCATTGGCCATTTTGGGCTAATTTCTATCCTTTTTGATCTCCCTGGTATAAAAACCGCTTAGCGCGGTTTTGCACAGGTTTGCGCACCTCGCAGCACTGTTTAGCTGCGGTTAAACTATTCCAGGCTCCACGAAGTCTGCACTTCAGTTTTTCCCTTGAAACTTGAAATACTTCAACCCAGCACTAGAAATAAGGCAATTTAAGATTGGCACTTACTAAAACTCACTAAAACTAGCACTAGCTTACAGCTTGCACTTCAGCCCTATGCTCAGGAAGTATAAGGCTCTTTACTCATCCAATCAGCAATACAGTCCCAACCATCTATTCAGGCATGTTCAAGGGACAGCTTCAGGTGTGCTCTCCATTCCAGTTGGTGAATCTGGGCATCCTGAGGCAATGTTACAATTGCCTCATGTACACAGACAACCCCCTCCTCCTCAAAACTAACACAAACATATGTGAGAGATGCAGCTACACAGCCAAACTGGAGGCTAAGCTCTCTCAACCCATGACTGGATCAACCATTCACAAGGAGAAGGGCAACACTAGCACCACATTACCCGACTCACATAGACCAGCCATAGCTGCACCAGAAAACAACTCTCAGAAACACGCAAAAACATACTCGGAGGCTCTAAATAAGAACCTGCCTAAACAACAGAGACCTCCTAAGCATACACCCAAGCAACCCCCACCCCACAACAGAAACCAGGTAACACATATGTCACGACGTCAGTGTGCCAAGCAAAAACAGCCCCTAAGGCTAAATAACACACCTAACACACTAGTAATCCGTGATTCTATCATCAGGCACACAGACGTCCCACTCACTAGACTGAACAAGGAGAAGGTTACCGTAAGCTGCCTGTCAGGTGCCAGAATCTGCCACATAACACATGCACTCAGGTCACTCCACAACAAGTACAAATATGACTCTGTCATTGTACATGTTGGTGTAAATGACCTGAGACGTACCTCCCTGGACTACACGAAAAGAGACATGGAGGAGCTCTCTGACCATGTAGCCCAGGCTGGTATGACTCTGACTCTGAGTAGCATCCTGCCCTCATCCAAAATGATGCCAGCATACGAAGAATAAATTATCAGTTTCAACAATTGGTTAAACTACTGGTGTAATTCAAAGGGGATCCAGTACTTGTCAGCCTGGGATGACATGCTTGACAAACCACGTTGCTTCGCCAGAGACGGCTTGCACCTGTCGCCTCTGGGCTTTCAAATACTGGCCAAGACTCTTGTCGCCCCAATACTGCCTTTTTTAGGCAAGGCTCAAAAGACAAACCCGCCTCCATAAACAACAATAATAAACAAAAACTGAGGGTAATGCTGCTCAATGCCAGAAGTCTAAACCTCAAAATGCACGCACTCAAGGCTCTCCTTAGTATGGAAGAAATCGACGTATGTGCAGTGACAAAAACCTGGTTCAAGGCTCCAGAGAGCACCCCAGCACTACCAGGCTATAACTCCTACCATACCTTTAGGTCCCAAAACCAGGACCAGAACACAAAAGGAGGGGGTGTGTCCAAATTCATCAAGAACACCCACACCTCCAGGTTAGTAGCACAGCACGCGGAATCTGAGACCATCCAAGTGCAATTGACAGCGGGTAAATTGACTGTTCAATTTATAGCTTGCTACAGATCTCCCACCTTGTCTCAGGACCCTCACGCAGCATTCCTGAGAACATTAGAAAGTATGAAGATTCTACCCAACACCATGCTACTGGGTGACTTCAACTATCCAAACATTGACTGGGAAAACTACTCAAGCTCAAACGCCCTAGCCCAATGCTTCCTTGAGTTTATAAACTCAAACGCCCTTGAACAGCTGGTCACCACTCCCCCAAGAGGTGACAACATACTGGACCTGGTCATCACCAACATGGGGAACTTATGTTCCACACCTCAGGTAAACTCCTCATTGGTAAGATCAGATCACAAACTAATCACACTGGACATCCACATCCCGACACCCCCCCCCCCCCGAGTCAAGGAACTCAAGGTAAAACCTTCTCTAAAGCCAACTTCACACTCCTCAAGACCGAGGTGGGATGTTTCAAAGCTCCCAATCAAATGGAAAATGATGACCCATCGGCAGAATCCTTTACAAGTGCATTCTATGAACACCTTCAAGAATGCATGGACTGAGCCATCCCAAGTAAAACCAAGACCAACTCCTCAAAAAAGAGGAAGCCAGTCTGGTGGACCCTGGCCATAAATAAACTTTACAACACAAGGAGGAAACTCCTGCAAGATAGAGCAAAATCCCAAAATAAGAAGGCATCTCTGATTAACATCAGTAAAAAACTGCACTCCCTCATTAAATCATCCAAGGCCAACTTCAAAAGAAAAATAGCCAATGACTCTAACGATAACCACAAGGCCTTCTTTAACTATGTCAAGAGTCTAGGGGCAAACTCTCAGATATGCTCTGAGCTAGTGCATAATGGCCATAAATACACTGAACCAGCCGACATTGCCAACATCCTGGCTGACAAGTTCAGTGCAAACTTCACCCCCCTCTCCACCAAAGGGGCTAGCACCCATCCCAGAAGAATGTGGTGCTCCAGATATCTCAGACACATAAGTAAAGACAGCCCTTGCAAAGGCCAAAAACACAGCATCAATGGGACCAGATGCTATCCCAGGTTGTGTCTTACATGAGCTTCAAAATGAACTAACCCCCCATCTCAAATCACTATTCAAACTCAGCCTCTCTACAGGCTATGTACCCAAAGAATGGCATACAGCAAGTCATACCACTCCACAAAGGTGGTGTCACAACTGACCCTGGGAACTATTGCCCTATAAGCTTGACTAGCTTGGTCTGCAAAGCCATGGAACGCATTATCATGGAACTCATTAACAGGGACATTGGGAACCTCCAGACACTGGACCCCACCCAGTTCGGCTTTGTTAAAGGCAGATCTTGCCTCCTAAACTTGGTCAACTTCTTTGAAACAGTCACCAAGGCCATAGATGAAGGGAAGGTGATCCACACAGCATATCTGGACCTTGCTAAGGCGTTCGACACCATCCCACACTCAGGAATCATAGACAAACTCACCAGCTTAAATATCAACCCCCATGTCACGAGATGGGTTGCCAATTGGCTCTCAGACAGAACCTACATGGTAAGAGTGGCAGGCATCATGTCTGACTCTAAACCAGTAACAAGCGGAGTCTCACAGGGCTCAGTCCTGGGACCCCTCCTGTTCGGTATATATTTCTCCGAAGTACAGGCAAAGGCGGAGGGACTGTGGCTAACCAAGTTTGCAGATGACTGTAAATTGGGTGCAATAATTGACTCTACAGCTGACACAGACATCCTACAAAAGGGTCTCACAGAGACAAACACCTGGTGTCAAAGTCACGGCCTCAAGCTAAATGCCAAAAAATTCATAGTAATCCCATTTGGGAAAAACAAAGTACCTACAAACTACCACAAAGATGGGAATCCACTAAGTACAGAAGAAGTAATTAGGGACCTGGGTAACCAAGTAGATAGCATGCTCTCCTTTGATAACCACATAGCCAAAACTGTCAGGAAATCCTTCTATGTGGCATACCTGAGCACAAAGGGTTTCTCATCCAGATCCAAGGAGGTGATTGTGCCCCTTTACTCCTCACTCATTAGGCCCATAATAGAGTACAATGCCCCATTTGGGATGTACCTCACTAGACACCTGCAACAACTAGAAAGACCACAGAAGTACCTCACTAAGAGGATTAAGGGCCTTAAACAATTACCCTATGAAACACGACTAAAAAAGCTCCAGCTCTTCTCAGTCGCTTACCGTCTTCTCAGAGGTGACCTATGCCTGACATATAGGGCCATGTCAAACCCTGAACTAATGGACATGCTTCACCTCAAAAAAACGAGATCCCTCAGAGCCACTCATTCTAGCGACTTGAACCTATGTACAACAATAAACAGGACATGCTGGAGGGATAAATTCCTGTCCCAGTGACTCCCCTCATTCTGGAATAGAATCCCAATCCATATTCGACAGAGCTCATCTCTGACCCTCTTCAAGAGAAATCTTGATGAGTGGATGGGTAATCGTAAGTTCTACCCTGGGATCACTTCAGGAGCCCTGTTGACAGAGGCCCAGGTTACTAATCTAATGGGAAGGCGAAAGCCATCACTCTGTGGCTAGGCTTATAAATGCCCATGGGCAGATAGCCTAGTACTTACCTATGAACCTATGAACCTATGTTTACATAGGTGCAGTGTGTGATAGGTGAAGGCCCATAACCTGCTAACACCACTCACATATCCCAGAGGTGTATATTAGTAGTAACAGTAAGTGGAAAGGGCTGCATTGCATGATGCTGAGGGTCTTTCCAGAGTGTGTATGTTATTATCTGACTGTGTGTCGTGAATGTCCCCAGTTGCGGCACCTCACCTGTGTGTGTGTGTGTGTGTGTGTGTGTGTGTGTGTGTGTGTGTGTGTGTGTGTGTGTGTGTGTGTGTGTGTGTGTACCAGCAAACCTTATAGTGCAGGTAGTAATTTACATATGTTGTGTTTTCCTCACATGTAGACATGGTGGCCGCAGTCTCTCCCGCTCTGATTCTAATGTCAGTGTCTCTGCAGACTCTGACCATGATGATGCTCCTATTGAGGCACAGGTGGGGTTGTCAGGGGCTGAATATGTGCCATCGGTTGGCACCTCACTGTTGTCAACCCCATCCTCGCACACAGTCACAATGCCCACACATACCCCATCACCAGTGGCCACAGATAATGGACAGTTGATGGGTGGTGGCATGGAACAGGCTAGTGTGGTGACTATGACAAGTGAGGGTGCAGGCACTAGCCATAGCCAGAGTGCTGGCAAGGTCCCACACAGGCAGATGGGCAAGTGTGCTTGGAAAAGGATTGCAGCCCATCATGCCCCTGTTGCAAGTGCCACAGCAGCAGTCATCAGACACATGTTTTGAGCCATCATGGAGGCACAGGCATGTAATGAATGTAACACTAGATATATAAGCAGGGTCATGGATGAGCACATCCCTGGTGTCCATGGCGATATTCGTGAACTCACTGCGGCCAACTGTGAGCATACTGAGGTCATGGTAGATGGTGGGGGGAAAACCTTAGCACTCCTCGACCATGGAATGTCTGTGCTTCACCATTTGATGGGGATGGCCAGCAGCCACGTGGATGTAGGCAGCACCATGATCAGCTGAGGGTCTACGTGACCATGCACCATCACGTCCCCATACTGGCAGTACCACCAGCACTACTGAAAGGAGTGGTGCTGTCCACACCATGATGCAGCAGGCCATGGGCACATGGTCTTGGCCAATCCCAACAGGGATGCGGACCCAGCAAACAGCAGTCATCCTCAGAGAGTAGTACTGCATCTGGACTTGGCCCTGGTGGTGCCGATGAGACCCCTGGCAGGATCAGTTCCTGTGTCTGTGGCTGGAGATGGTGAACTGTACACCCTGCCATGTATGACCCACAGCTGTCAACACTACCCCTGTGTAGGGTGGCCACATGTCATGACTGTGTGCATATAAACACACACACATCACCCTCAGACAAGTCACCTCCACAAACACACACACACCACCCCTGCACAGCCAATTTAATGAACACCCCACAAACAAACACACATGATGTCAACCATATGGCCCAGCCTAGGCCTCTGACAAACCCACACAACACTCTGTGCATATGATTATACTTGTGCCACATCCCTGCCATCCATACCATCGAAGCAGGGACATGCTAATATGGGTCTGATGCACAGGGTGACTTTAATACAGTGTAGCTATTTAATGCTGTGTAAGGTGCTGTCATCTAGTATTTCTAATGGATACACATCAGAGTGTGTGTGTACCATCTTTATTAATGATCTTAACAAAGTCATCCCAGAGTCTACATGTATTCAATATGCTGATGACTCGACTTTAATTTGCTCAGATAGATCCCCAACTATTCTATTATCCAAAACTCAAGACTGTTTCACTGCAGTTGAGAATTTGGTTATCAGAACGCCAACTGATCCTTAATCCAAAAAAAACGAAAATGCTACTCTTCCATCCTACCCATAAAACACCAACTTTTCCCTTTTGTGTACAATCCAACAATGGAACCACCATCACCCCCGACCCTCATACCAAGCTATTAGGGGTTACCATTGACAACAAACTCAGATTTGATGTGCACATCAACCAAACTATCAAAACTGTTAATAAGAAACTGGGGTCCCTTTATAGAATAAAATCTTTTCTGACTCCCACGGCTAAAGTTGCCATTGCTCGCACCCATCTCCTTTCTACCCTCTTGTATGCCTCCCCCATACTTACAAATCCCAACAAATCGGATCTATCTAAACTCTCTTGTTGTTATAATCATATTGCAAGATTTGCCACAGGCCTGCCCTACAAAACCCATCACTGTACTAATCTTCAGAACCTAGGTTGGATAGAACTACCAAATCTACTTCTACAGAAGCAACTTATTATTGCTTACAAAATACTCTCTCAACCTGAAAACACTCCGGCCTGTCTGGAATAATTACCCCTTATACCAACCTAAATAGACTAAGATCAGCTCACAGATTACTCACAGACAATCAAATCCTGTAACTCAGGAGGTGACTCTCTGTTTTCAAACACAGTGGGTAAAATATGGAACTCTCTTCCACCTAGTCTCACCGAATCAACCTCCCTAAATACTTTCAGAAATGGCCTCTCCCACCACTTCAAATCCCACTGGCTTTGCCAATGTTCTAATCCAGACTAACCCATAGCTCCCCTCAACCTCCTCAGTGAAATTACTATCCTCCTTGGCCTCAAGCCACCTACTCTCCCCTGAAACTAACTACTTGTAGGTTTGTTTCTTATAATAATTGTTCACTGTACATCCTAATGTAACTTTTTCTTACCTGTGTATACTAACTATATGATGCTTTGTTTTTCTCTTTATAATTGTTATTGTACATACTAATGTAACTTTTTTTTCTTCCCTGGGTATTTAGTGCATAACTACAATCGTATGTTAGCTGTCAAACATTGTTGTAACCTACTATGTACTATTGGAACTTTTTGTAACCTACTATGTACTATTGGAGCTTTTCTCCCCGGGCCTCCGCTGAAAATGGACATGTGTCCAGTCGGACTTTCCCGGTCAACAAATGTAAAATAAAATAAAATAAAATAAAAAATAAAATGATGCATTATTGGTGTTAGCAATGCTAAGTTAATGTGTTCTCACATGCTGTATTCTGTTTGTGTTCCAGGTGTCTGTGTGTCAGCAGGATGTGGCCCTGCAGACATCATCAACGAGGGTTATTGCAGAGTGGTAACACATAGACCATGTCATAACCGAGATACAGCTGTATCTGGACATATTTCCCAGGTCTCTGAAACAGTTATCACATGTGCCTCACTGCTTGTAGGGCAGGGTGTGTATATAAGTCTATGGTGGTTTACAACAGCTCTTGTAGAGTGGACAATGGTAAGTGTAGTGGGTGGAACACACCTCAGATTGCTAAAACCCACAACCTCAGAGGATATTGTGTCGACCAAACACACATAAGAATACTGTTCCCACACACAAACATGCACACACAGGATCACAGTTACCAGTGTTGAGTTTGGAACCCCTACCCATCAAGTTGTGGTACCACACTGTTATGCGGTTATTGCAGGTGGCATAGGACTACTAGTGTGATGCATGTTACAAGGTACCTTTAAGGTGGATAACATCACATAGCCTTGTGAGGTATGGCACTGGTGGATAAACTGGGTGTGAGAGTACTCACAATAGTGTCACATGCAAGTCTACACACTCACAACCACTGCTATACACACCAATGCGCACACACACACACACACACACACACACACACACACACACACACACACACACACACACACACACACACACACTTGCCAATACTGACATTAGCAGCCCTACCTATCTTTTTATTTGTACCATACTGTTTGAAACTGTTGCATGGGGCTTATAGGGCTGAAGAGTATCTACAGATACCACTAAGGTTAATGTGAACAGTGGACCTCATACAGTGGACCTAGGAATGTGTACTGGGAGTACCATGGCATAAAATATTAAAACATGGCCATCCAATGGATCTAGTTCTCACACAAACACAAGATACTCTTCTTTCACACACACACACACATTTGCCAGGACTGAGATTAGATTCATTACCTACCTATGTATTGCTACTACAGTGGTATGCATATATCAAACATGTCACAAAGATTACAGGGTGAAAAGTGTCCGAAGGTACATGTAAGGTGAGCAACATTACCAGGCCTTCAAAGTATGGCAATGGGAGATGTACTGGGTAAGAATGTACTCAATATACCTTACTCTACAGTTATTCACACTTACACACAAAATTATAGTCATACACACATTTGGCAGGACTGAGATTAGCAGGCCTGCCTATATTGTTAGTCAGTCCATATTGTCGCATAGTTCCTGCATGTGGCATGGGCCTTATTGGGCAGATGACCATCAATGGATACCTGTACAGTAGATGAAGACAACAGGCCTTGTAAAGTGGATCTTGGGACATGTACTCGGAATACCATGGCCAAAAATTGTAAAACCCATCTACCCAATGGATATAGTTCTCACTCAACCAGAGGAAACAGTTCACACACACACACACACGCACACACACGCACACACACACACACACCCACACACACCCACACACACACACACACACACACACACACACACACACACACACACACACACACACACACACACTTGCCAGGATTCAGATTAAAACCCTTACCTACCTATGTATTTGTACTACATTGTTATGCATTTATTGCATGCACCATGGAGCTTATGGGGTGACATTTGTACAATGGTACTTCTAAGGTGAAGTATGGCAATGGGTGATGTACTGGGTGAGAGAGGCTACAAAATACTGTAACCTACACATATACATACTTACACACAAAAATAAACACACAATTGCCAGGACTCAGATTAGAACTCCTACCTATGTAGTTGTTGGTATTATTGTGTTATGCAGTTACCGAACACACCCCAGAGCTTATAGTGTGAAGAGTGTCCCAAGGTACCTATATAGTGAATAACATCAACAGCACTTGTAAGGAATGGCAATGGTAGTTGGACTGGATGAGATGGGTCTCAATCTACTTTCACCCACGTTTACACACTCACAAACACATTTATACACACTAGTACACACACACACATTTACCAGGACTGAGATCCATAGGTTCATAGCTTCAGAGGTTTGTAAGAGGCAAATGGCCATGGAGGCTTTACAAGGCTAGCCCATGGGAATACCCTGGCATCATGCCACCTGACAATACACCCCAATGTATCTACTGAGTATAGTCACTGGAGTGATCCACAGGGTGGTTATTCTATTCCTCATGCACTCTTCGTGATTTATCTTAAAGAGGGCCAGTGATGTTCTCTGCTTGACATGTATGGGACATCTATTCCATAGCGTGGCCAGTTCCTGGGTTGTGAACCTGTCCCTCCAGCATGTCCTGTTGATTGTAAGGACAAGGTTGAGGTCTCTGGGGCATGTGGTGTGGACAGATTTATTTCTTCAGATGTAGCATTCCTGACAGAGTTGGGTCAGACATGGCTGTGTAAGTCAGGCAGAGATCGCACTTAAGTAACCAATATGACACAGAGACTCGGAGTTATTGGAGTCTGTCCATATAGGGCAAGTGTGTAAGACCTAAGATCCACTTTGTGGGGTACTTTTGCAGCCTCTCCTGTTGTTGCAGGTGTCCAGTGGGGTACATGGCAAATGGACCATTGTACACATTGACTGGCCTACTGAGGGAAGAATACAGGGAGACACTGTCCTTTTACTTCCTGGATTCAACACACTTAGTCAGGAGACGTGACACATAGACCAACTTTCTGAAGACAGTGGCACTGTGTTGGTCAACAGAGAGCTCACTGTCAACCTATGGTCCCAGTTCTCTTATAACAGTGTCAGTTTTCAGTGGACTACCATCAATGTATTACTTTAAGGGAACCATGTTGTACCCAAGAGGGATGGCAGAACATCATCTGGCATTGAGCTAATGTCCAGGGTTCTGACAACAGTTATAGTTCTCAGAGAGGCCTTTGTGAAGGATACATATAACAAGTAGCTGGTGAATAAAGCTCCTCTCAATAAAAATATAAAGTCCAGTACAAAAAAGAGAGAGCACACAGAGCAACGACAGTTCAGTAATTTATTCCAGTTCAGTAAGCGCTTTCACATCTCAATGGATGCTTCATCAGACTTTATTGAACAAATTGCACAGAAATACTTCCTTTTATAAGTGCATCAATTAACCAAAGGCCAATTAAGCACATTGCACATATTCAAAGGTATATATACATAAATATACAAAGTTAAAAACCTACTAAGAGAATCCATTTAAAAACTTTTAGAAACGTATAACAAAATTTTATTACATCTAACATAATTATAAAATATATATATATTAATAATATATACCAAAAAAAATCACTTAGAGCAAAGAAATTTATATATCAATGCTTCAATGATCTCTCAGATAAAAAAGGCTTTAATGCTATTTTGTCATTGAGGTGAAAACCCTTATCTGCCTGCATCCTAAAAATCCATTTAACTTCATGTTGTTCTGTACGAGCCCTAAAATTACCCAACCTACATGTCCTAAGAACTATCTCAAGTACTAAAAAAACAAATCTATGAGTGGTATTTTTCTGTAAAATATGCCTTGCTATCGCATTTCCCTCATCCTCTCTATTAATGGCATAAACATGTTCTCTCACCCTGTCTCTAACAGTACGATTTGTCATACCTATATAAAAACTTGGACATTTTAAGCAGTAAGCTAAATAAATGACATCTCTAGTCTTGTAATCTGCATAATGCTTGAAAACATATCTGTAATGAGTGGAGGGGTGTACAAACTCATTTGTATTACACATATATTGACAATGATTACATCCCCTACAAGCAACCTGCCTCGTCGTTTAGATTCAACTCTCTTTGACAAACTTATATTGTCATTATAACATAGCAGTCTCTTAAGAGACTTAGTATTCCGATATGAGAAGCTTGGCCTTTCTCCAACTATATTTTTCAGTTTCTCATCAGAAGTTAATATTTGCCAATTATCATTGATAATCTTGGTTATGGTCCTATTATTGTTATTATACGGTAAGGTCACTCTACATCTATGGGAATTGCTATTCATATTGGGAATATATGTGTGATTTCTATTCGCTGAATTCTTACAAAAAATAGGTCTCCCTTTGTTAGATCTATCAATAAAATCTGGGTTCCTTAGTTTTACATATTCTGTTTGTTCATAACCTCTTTCCATAAAATCATTCTGTAAGATGTTTAAAGCTCTATCACACGCTGTATGTGAGCTTGTAAGTCTAGAAATTCTTAGACCTTGACTTTGTACCACATTATTATATATATGTTGAGGATGCATACTTTGTCTATGAAGGAGATTGTTCCTTCTACATTCCTTCCTATGCATCCCTGTATGTATTTGGTTACCCTTGACTGTCACAGATACATTTAAAAACACAATCTTTTCAAGTGACCATTCCGCAGTCAATCTGAGGAATGTGTCGTAAAGTTAATATAATCTATAAAATTTAGCAACTCATTCAAGGGACCATTCCATAAAAAGAAAACATCATCAACAAAACACTTATAATAGGGGATGAATCTAAAATATCTATCATTTCCCACGACAAAATTCCTTTCCCACTGTGCCATTACTATATTTGCACAAGAGTTAGCACATGGGGTACCCATGGCTACTCCATTTGTCTGAAGGAAATATTCATCTTTAAAGGAAAAAAAATTCTTAGTTAATACCAAATCCAATAAGAAGCAATACAACTGAATTCTTTCACCAGGAACATTCATAAACCTAAGAAACTCTCTAATATACTCTATTCCTATTTCATTCAGAATTTTAGTAAAAAGCGAAACAACATCTAAAGTTACAAACACTATGTGTTACTCAAACATATCAGAACGCACAAAATTAGATAGAGTAGAAAGAAAATCCTGTGTATCTTTCAGAACAGTATCAGTAACATTTATTTATTTATTTATTTTACATTTGTTGACTGGGCTAGTCTAGCTGGTTACATGTCCATTTTCAGTAGAGGCCCAGGGAGTTAAGCTCCAAAAATAGTAAAAATTTACAAAATACAATACTTTCAGCTAATGTTCTCAAATGCTTCTCTAAATATATTGAGATGGCCTCTGTCAACCATCCTTGACTTGAGACTTATAGTCTAAGAGAGGTTTTATACTATTCTTATGAATCTTAGGAAGGCCTCTTATGCTTGGCATATAAGGATTCTCAACCAAGAAATATTTATAGAGATCAGAATCAATAATGCCTGAAATTAGAAAATCCTATAAGGTTGCATGTACTTCATGAACTAATCTATTCAGCTGATTATGGTTAAGTTTAGCATAAACATCAGCTTCATTTAACATTTCATTCATTTTTTTATAGTAATCAATACTGTTCATTACCACAATTGCGCCTCCTTTATCAGCAGGGCCGATTGTTATATCAGTATTCTTTCTTAGGGAACATAAAGCATCAAACTCACCACTGTTAAGATTATAAAAATCTTGTTTTTTGCTGTCTAGACACATTACATCTTTCTCACAGATTTTTTCAAATGCTTCTAAGAGCGGATGCAGTATCGGTGTGAAAATGGATGGCTTTCTAAAACATTCATTTTTTCCATTATTATCAGCATTCCCATATATTAATCTTAACATTACATTCCTACAAAATTTCTTTATGTCAATTACATGCTCTGTTGTCAGTAACTAACGAAGGAATAACGGACATACCTCTACCAAGAAGAGACAGTTCGCTGGTGGTCAAAACATAAGTAGAGATATTGTGTACTAGTCCAATATCAGCTAGTCCAGTGGCAACCTGCTCCAAGATCTCTTGTTCTGAATCTGGTCTCCCTCCGAATTCTTTCTCCTCTTCCTTCCCCTGCTCCGCGAGCACATTGGTTGTGTTCTCTGCTGCTTTATCGGCAATGGAAAAACCGGAAAAGCACAGTCTTCATGCTGTTTCTCTGCATCTTTAGTTTTCTTCCTTACATCAGGTCTGAGGGAATCTCTAGTTGATGTCGACATTGTTGTTGTCTCTATTGTAGTATTCGGCATGCCTATCATCATGGAAACAGCATCCGATTGGATATCGCCATTCATTGCTTCAGTTTGAAGACCAATCGGTATGAATCTTGGCCAGGCAAAGACCTCCCCTTTTTTGAAATCCTTCAGGTCTCTATGAATTTTCTTCTTCTTCTGTACTAAGATCGTATGCTCAAATGCAGAAATCTGTGTTATTAAATGCTCAATAAAAATGTTCAATCTAATAGCTGCTATTAGAGCAGTTAATTTATCTTGTATATCAGCAATTTTTATTTTCAATTGACTTTCAAGGGTATTATAATGCACTATCAATAACTTCATATACCCATAACTAGTCTCAATGTTCAAACGCTGCCATTTAGAGAGTAAATCAGGGAATGTAGTTCCATAGGTGGGCATTTTTAGAACTCTCAAACCTCTGGGTACTATCTTGAGGTTTAAACAAGCCTCCATATGTCTCCGCTGCCATTGGAGATGTTTTAACTGAAGAATATTACCCTAAAGATCACATTTTAAAAACATAGTATTCTCTGTTTCACTAGATTCATTCACATTGTCAGCTTCATCTTCAACATAGTTCAACAGTGGATTCTGATCAGAAAACAATAATTTCTGTAAAGTATCAGTCTTACTTGCAGTTCCTTTCCATGCAGGGTTATATTCCAATTCAATACCTTTGTCATTAGCCATGCTCCACCAGTCACAAGAAGCAAACAAATAGGATAAATATAACAAGTAGCTGGTGAATAAAGCTCCTCTCAATAAAAATATGAAGTCCAGTACAAAAAAGAGAGAGCACACAGGGCAACGACAGTTCAGTAATTTATTCCAGTTCAGTAAGCACTTTCCCATCTCAATGGATGCTTCATCAGACTTTAATGAATAAATTGTGCAGAAATACTTCCTTTTATAAGTGCCTCAATTAACCAAAGGCCAATTAAGCACATTGCACATATTTAAAGGTATATATACATAAATATACAAAGTTAAAAACCTACTAAGAGAATCCATTTAAAAACTTTTAGAAATGCATAACAAAATGTTATTACACCTAACATAATTATAATATATATATATATTAATAATATATGCCAAAAAGTCACTTAGAGCAAAGAAATTTATATATCGATGCTTCAATGATCTCTCAGATAAAAAAGGCTTTAATGCTATTTTGTCATTGAGGCCATAACCTTTATCTGCCTGCATCCTACGAATGTGAGTGAAGGATGTCAACATCATGGGGGGAGTAATGATAGCCCCCACCATGCAGTCATCTGCAAACATTGTCAGCCAGGGTGCCTTCATATTGGGCTGATCTTCAGAGGTGTGGATCCTGAACATGAGAGGACCCAAGTCCATACCCTGTGGGACTCCGCTCGTGACTGGTCAGTAGTCTGACATGGTGTCTGCTTCTTTAACACTGTGGGTTCTATCTGTGAGCCGGTTTGCAGGTCACCTACTGATATAGTGGTTGATGCTTAGCTAAGTGTGTTTGTGTATGGTTCCTGAGTGGAGAGTGGTACCCAAGGATTAAATGGGGTGGCTATCTTGTTATCTATACCATACTATCACATAGTTATTGCACATGGCACAATGCTGATAGCACTGCAGAGTGTGTACAACTCCCTATACAGTGGATGACAACTGTGGGCATTGTAATGGGGACACTGGAACATGTAGTGGGTGGGCAACAGCACAAATTATCAAAACCCACCCCCCAATGGATATGGTTCTTACACAAACACACCCCCTCCCCCTCAGTCAGGATACTGTTCTTACACACACACATACCAACACACACACACACACACACACACACACACACACACACACACACACACATTTTCCAGGACTGGGATTAAAACCCCTACTGGTTCTACTACAGTATTATGCATTTATCACACATGTCACAGAGTTTATAGGGTGAAGGTTGTCCAAAGGTATGTCTAAGGTGAGGAACATCACCAGCCCTTGTAAAGTATGTCAATGGGTGATGTATTGGGTGAGAGAGGCCACAGATTACTTTAACCTACACATTTACACACACACACACATTTGCCAGAACTGAGGTTAGACCCTCTACCTAACTAGTTATTTGTACTAGATTGTTACGCAATTATCACACGCTTCAGAGAGTTTATAGAGCTGACAAAAGATACTTCTAAGGTGATTGATATCTGCAGGACTGCTAAATTAGGGCAATGGAAAGTGTACTGGGTATGGACTGGACCCAAATTTTTTGACTTATAAACACACACACACACACACACACACACACACACACACTATTACATTTGCCAAGACTAAGATTAGAACTCCTACCTAACTAGTTATTTGTACTATAGTGTTATGCAGTTATCGCATGTGTCACAAAGCTTATATGGGTGAGGGCTGACAAAAGATACTTCTAAGGTGACTGATATCTGCAGGACTATTAAAGTAGGGCAATGAGAAGTGCACTGGATGTGACTGGACCCAACAAACAAACACACACACACACACACACACACACACACACACACACACACACACACACACACACATACACACATACGCACACACACACACACACACACACACACACTCACACACATATACACTTTTACATTTGCTAGGACTGAGATTAGAACTCCTATCTAACTAGTTACATATACTATAGTGTTACACAGTTATCGCATGTGCCACAGAGCTTACAGGGCTGAGGGCTAGGGTGACAGACATCTTCAGGACTCCACTGGGTGGGAAAGGCCTGTTAATTCTCCATGCGTATGAGCATGCCCAGTGTGACCTTCTTTAGTAAATGTGGGACTCCATTCCAGAGATTATTGTACTCCAGTCCAGTGTTTTTGTGCTACAGCCATACCTGTCAACCTGTTGGTGCAGGATATCTGAAGATAGCCCATCAAAATGGGGAGACAATGAGCCATACATAGGGTGATTGTGACTATTTTTCTTAGTAATGTATGAGTTGCTGGAGTTACAGGGTTTGTTTTAGCAGACATCTGACATGTATGATGTGTGACACTGTAATGTATTGTTTCAGTACCTCATGACACCTCCTTAGAGCATCACATTGATTTATCAGAGGAATACAGAATGGATGATGCACAAGCCAATATTATGGGCCAAATGCTAGGCATTCTTGCACAATCCAGCCTGTTGAGAGGTGTGCCTACAACCAATTAACTGCTGAAGCTGTGTAAATGGTCCAACACTTTGGTGATGTATTACAATGGGGAAATATCTGTGCATTTCTGTTCTGGCATGGTTTGATTTCCAGTCCAAGGTTGGGTAATATAGGTCAGGCAGGATCAGGGTGAAAGGTGGACTCCAGATAAATTTGTAGGGGGTAAGATATGTGGGGGGGGGGGTCTGGGTCAGATATGTTGGCCTGTAGCTACCAAAACCTTCCATAGGGGGTCTTCTCATTGGTTGACGGCACTTGGAGGGTTTTATATGTATCAGACTGTTTGACCAGCCTGGAGGTGTGTGTGTGTGTGTGTGTGTGTGTGTGTGTGTGTGTGTGTGTGTGTGTGTGTGTGTGTGTGTGTGTGTGTGTGTGTGTGTGTGTGTGTGTGTGTGTGTCTCAGATATATGTATGCCCCACCTCATTTGGCTTGGCCCACCACATTTTTGGGTCAGGATGTTGTATAGGTTGAGTGATCAGGGAAGGAAGTGTTACTCCCCAAGGCTGTGGGCCAGGTTTCTGTGGGTGCAGTCATGTCACCATCTTCCAGGGTTAGGACTGCCTGCAATGAGTGCATTCCCATGTTTAGACTCCTAGCCATCCTGTCGACTGTGCAGAGTTTCACAGAATGTCCAGATTCATGAGTTGTATATCTGGTTGGTTACCTAAACAAGTGTAGTTTTCAAGCAAAAGTGTTTTGCAACTCACTCAGGGTTGAAGTCAGATATTACTGATAGCTAACATTGCAGTTTTAGACTTCATACCCTTCAGACATTCCATGCTAATACAATCATTTCATCAACTTTCTAACATTGTTAGAGTAGTATTTCAAAGGTGTCCTCCTCTTTGGACCTTTATCACCCCTTTATTCATGGTTTTGTCCAGATTTCCGGCTCTCTGAGGTTGGCAGGTTTGTTCCTAGGAGTTAGCAGCATGGCCTTTCTTTGTGTTTTGTTGACTGTGTTATGTTGGTGTTATGGACCCCATGACTATCCCTAACAGGGCACTGTGGGTGAGGCATGGGCCTTTGCCAAAGACCTGTAGGCCAGGTGTGATAGATGCAGGCAATCTGTAGCAAGGCAGTGCATTCTGATTATTATATGTTCCCAGGCTGCCAGGCAGTGGACACCCCTGGGATGGCACCAGTAAGTTGACTGGGTGTTACTGACGATTGCTTTCTGTTCATATTGAGCCATCACTCTGGGTCACAGCTGGATGCTGCTTAAGGCTAGGGACATGTTACTGCATTTCTATGGGACTATGAGTGGGGGTGGGAGCCACACCTGTACACAATACACATTTGCACAGACTGTGCTGGTATTTGCTTAACATTTGGTCCCATTTAGTATAGTGGTGTGCCCTATCTTTGAGATTACAGGCATAACAATATTGACCACAAGTCAGATTTTTCTGGCATAAACATTTTTAGTTTTAGACTTCTTACCTTTCAGAGCCATACTGCCACTGCCAGACCTGCTGTAATATCACTGTGTAAAGTCTGTTTGTGGGAATTTCATGGATATTGCCATTTGGAGGCCTTAGCCAAACATTTCTGTATGGCTTTATACAGCTGATCTTCTGGGTGAATCTGGGGATGAGTATGGGACACCCACTTTGACATCCATGCATGTGACCTATGACCCCCCCCCCCCCAGTTAGTTGGCTCACCACATATACTGCAGTGGTATTTGTCAACTAGGGTGGCACTGCATAGTGTGGGTAAGCCAGTACTGACCATACACTTCCTGCTGTCCCACATAGCAGTCATTCTACTCCATTCATTTATTGTTAAGAAGACTGATTTACCTTGTGCCTGATGCAGTTGTGAGGATGGTGCTTGAGGGATGACTATGTCAGATGCATGCAGTACACTGCCTATACATGGTAAGG